>NC_056728.1:658580638-658685638 GCF_019279795.1 Protopterus annectens
TTGGTAAACTTCAGAAAGGCCAGTATACCAAAAAAAGAACATTTTTATTTAGTACACAAGAAATACATGTTTACATTTCTTTAACTGGGCACTGTACTTTTTTTTTTATTTCAGGAATAGAGATTTTCCTGAATAAAACCCAAATAATTTAGCTATGAAACTGGAACATAGTAGCATGCTTTCTGATGCTAAGTTCATTGATATTTGTGTATCTGTGAGAAAGTATTACTTCTTTGGTTGGTTACTATTCCTATGAGAGTACAAATAGATGTGGAAGAGGGATGATGGGAAGCCTGTTTATGGATGGGGACTGAACTCTCATAACTGTAGGCACAGCTGCATGGGACAGGAAGCTGGATGTCTACATACCTACAGAGATGAATTACCTAAGTAGAAATGATATAAGAGCAGTGTGGCTACAGATTACAGAATGAGATGAGGGTGTAAATACATAGCATTTATGGCAGCATTCTCTGAGGAGATATCTGCCCATGACATTGGTGAGGCGAGGCTGGAGCACTTTCCACCCTAGGCACAATAAACCGTTGAATAATTGGTCCAGTACTCAAGAGTATAAGTGCCATTTGAGACTGCAAAACCCCTTGAATGGATGCAGCCTTATAAGAAACCATTGGCCAACATCCTACTGGGAAGTAAAAACAAAAAGCCAAAACAAACAATCCTTTATTTTTTTTTTCCAAAATGCCGGAGTAATTTGTAATGAAACTGCTAGTGAGATTAATATAGGGAGGTCAATAGGAAAAATGAAAAGATTTACTACACCAGTGTGACCAACTTGAATGAGGAAAAAAAATGTTTTTCTTTTCTTTTGTTGTAGAGTTTATTTATTGTGGTGGCTGACTGGGGTAGTTTAACTTTTGAATTTTCCCTGATACTTGGTTCTTGCAGGGTTGGCTATCTCTATGAGGATTTCTAAATAAGTATACAATTCCTTAGTGCAGCTTGCAGCTGTATCAAGTCCAGGGGAGGGACAGTCATAAGTCAGTTTTGATATTTCATCATAGAATAGGTTGATGTTGACATGTCTGTAGTCCTTAAATTCAGTTAGATTTGCTGTATGGGCTTTTTGGAATTTAAAGAAGATCACAGGTTTGTAGTCTGACGTCACTGGGGAAGGAGATAACGGGGTAATACAAGAGACAGCCATACTTATAAGAATTACTTCAAGAAAAGAACGCTATGTCCTCTGGTAAGTTTTAGTATATATGCTTAAGGGAGTTCTTTATTAACTGTAGAAATTTTTGTGCATATCCCAGGAAGATCATTTAGAACACTGAGGAATTGTATATATTCATCAGAGAACAAAGAAGATGTTTCATAACAAGGTCTTAATCCTATCTAAAAAAATGTGGAGTACGATTCCATAGCCCTGAGAATAATAATTTAATTCTCTGCTGACTGAGGTAAAGAAACATAGTAATTTCAGTGGTCTAAATTCCTTTGTTCCAAAACAAACCTTTGTAGTTTCATGCTGTAATTAATCCTTCCACATTTGTAGAAGGAGATTGGATGTGCTCTTTCTACTTCAAAAAGGTAAATGCTTTGACATAAAAATTGCAAAGGAAGCCAGGAATTGCTTTTATTTGTCAGATCTAGTCACTCTCCTTTCTGTTATCTGACCATTGGTCTCATACCTGGCCCTGGGTTTCATTACATTCACTTTTGATGAAGCAGGTTGCAAGGCATCCCAAAACTTCCCTTACTTGTCAATCCATGAAAGTGCTGTTTCTTCATAAGGAATCTTCTTCATAGCATTGTATTCCCCAGTGATAATATCCAGCTTTGCAGAGTCCCAACTAGAACCAAGCTAAAATCTAATTTTTGAAGGATATACCCAAGACACCACAGGTGCTCTTGTGACAGGACAGGTTGCAGGCCTTGCAGAATATAGTAGATCAGATTAACTCATTTCAATATGCATGTGCAAAACTGGCCAAGTTATTGATTCTTTTGTTAAAATAAAGTTGTAACAAAAGACATTTGAAATCTTCCTTTCTGAATGATTCACAAACTGCATAGAGTTTTTTTTCCATAAAGCTTGATTACGACCTTGCAACATATGATCTCATTGATTGTAGATTCAACACGATCTTACCACCCATAATACACTAACAAGGCACTAGAAGTTGAGTGTAATTTCCTGGCATTACCATTGTAAATGCTGCATTGCCATGACTATGACCCCAAGGAAGATTAGCAAGGAATTTTCTCTTGTTGGTTATGGAGGAATGGTTTCTTTTTTATCAGATTTGAAGGATATGCACTTACCATAGTGATATCTGTAACAGATAGGTCTGTGATATCTATAAAAGAATGAGACATTCCCTCTTTTATCAACCATCTTTTGTGTATCTGGTCTAGAGGCTCTCTTCTGTTTTTCATTTTCTCCTCTTCACTAATTAATAGTCTTGACAAAAGATCTGGAAGTACAAGCATGTACATTGGAACATGGTTAAAAGTAAGAGGGCTTTTCTTAGCCTGATACATTTTCACTTGGTAAATGATACTTATATCTGCAGCATCTGCCTTATATTTTAAAGAGGACTGACCCCCTCCTACTGGATTTCTCATTAGGATAAACACATAACCTTTGTGTCTGTAGCAGAACATGTCAAAGATATATCTAATGTTATTCACTAAACTCTTTGTTGTAATTACAAAATACATCATTTCTTCCATCCATGGTCTGACTCTTTCAAAGCTCTGCCCACTTTCAGTGGTATGAACTCCTTCATAGCACACAGAAAGCATGAATGGGTGAAATACATCTCAAGGTTTAAGGATGTCTTTCCTATTTATCTGCTTCCCTGTCTTCTTTTGTTTTGGTTTGATTTTTTTTTCTGCATTGCATTTAAAGAAGCTACTATTCCTGATTTTTATACTTCATGCTCCTCTCCCTGTAAAAGGATTGTTACTATAGCCTTAGAAAATTTGGGATTTACACTTGTTTGCGAAGCTGCAACTGGAATGGGACAAAGGGTGCACCTACCCTAGGCACAAGGTTTTATGTGGTGTTTTCAGCAGAAGCCTAAAGGATGGTAATGCATCACTGGCATTTCGAAATGTCAGTATGGAAATTAATATTAATGCTGCTTTTGCAGTCAGAACCAAAGCACTTCAGAGTGTTGTGTATGAGATACATTATATCAAATGTCAAAAGTCATCTACTACAGTTTTAAAAATAACGTTTTTTTTTTTTTTTTTTTTTTAATTTTTTCAGTCCAGATTGAAGGATGGCTCTGGGCACTGGCTGCCAAAACAACTTACACCAGCTGTAGTTCTTTGGATGAAACAGAATGGAAGCATAGGAACATGCAACATGGAGTTTTAAAAATTGGATAAAACCTATTCAAAGATGGCTGCTGTTCTGTAGGCACTGCTAACCTACAGCTCTCCAATCTCTATGGAATAAAATCAACCCAGAGGAAAAACCAGGAACTATTTTAACATAATAATCTGAGCTAATAACTCTACTCAACACTCAAAAATTCCGGAAAGAAAAAATAAACCTGAATAAACAGCCAAACTACTAGGGTTCTAACAGATTATCTGAAGCAAAGGAGGGAGATAAGGAAAGAAAGCCGTGTGCTCAGGAAACTTTCCATACTGAACTTTATCTGCAAAACAAGACACTTCACTTACACAAAATGTCAAAAGAAGACAAAAACATGGACATTACAACAACAAAAACTAAACTCTCAGAATTACTATCACCTGAGAAAGATTTAAATTCTAAAAGACAGAAAATAACAAAGCAACAAGATACTGCAAAATCAGGGAACAAAAATAAAGCAGATCAACCTGCAAATCTGGATGACATCAAAGCAGCTTTACTACTTATTCAAGAAGCAATAAAAGAACTGTCCACCCAATTACAATCATTTAGAAATTCTTTTAACCAAATAATAGAAAGAATGGACAAATCAGAAGCCAAAATCACAGAGAATGAAGAAAAATAGCTTTAATTTCCAAAAAATCTGATGCACATGAAGTAGACATCCAAAACATGCAAGCAAAAATTATTGATCTTGAGGCAAGATCCAAAAGGAATAACATAATCATTAGAGGCATGTCGGCAAATATACAGCACAATGAACTGATCCCTTCTATTATACAAATATTTGCTACACTACTCAAAGACCAAAAAAACAGCCCACCAAATAATAATAGAGAGGGCACACAGAGCCCTGAGAGAATCTCAAGCATCAAACAACCCAAGACCTGTATATGCCAAACTCCTAAACTTTCAGGATGTTAACACAGTCTTATTATCTGCAAAGAAAGATGGTGGGTCCATAATATGGAACAATAACAAAATATCACTTGCTCAAGATCTGCCCCTACAAATTAGACAAGCTAGACAACTCCTCTCTCCTTACTGTAAGTTCTTAATTGACAGAAAGCTAAAGTTTCAAATGAAATATCCAAATACACTGATATTTTAAGTGGATGGAGTTAAACACTCAGTCGCTAACCACAGAGAAGCAAAAAACACTTTTATGACAGTTTTCAGAAAAATTCCCACCATGGATAACTAGATACACTCACCGGATCGGCTCATAGAGCTCTTAAGATCGGCTGCAAGCTATGCGAACAGCTGGGGTCTTCTTTCCTCATCAATTTACTCTTGTCTTGCCCTAGGCCTTATTTTTTGAGTGGCGCGACCCTGATTTTCTCTCTTCTTTTCCACAAGGATCTCAACAGGAAATGTATTACACGTCCGACATATTAGTTTTCCCACGGGAGGAACTACAAGTCATTTGTCATCTCCAGGAGGTCGACTTGAAGAGGAGGCACTTCCAGAAGTCCGTTTACATTCAGAGTTCCCCTACGAGAAGCTTAGCTGACCAGAAGATCTGCAAGGCATCTAAATGGAATGTAAATCAAAAAAAAAAAAAAAAGTGAAAAATTGAAGAGAGAGTCGGAAATCTCTATATTAGTAAAAACCCACTTCCAGTTGCTGGGAACTCTAATCTGCAAAGAGCGCTACTATGCGCTGACCTTAATTTAAACAGTCAAACAGTATTTCAAATATAGCAAACTGTTTACTTTAACACAGACTATAAATAGAAGGCTAATCCAAAAATGAAAACCAAAAAACACAAAACAAACTTCAAAAAAGGCATTGAGGAACACAATGAGAGCCGGCAAAATCAACGAAGAACGTTTAATAATTTGATATTAAGCGCTTTCAGTGTAAGCAAATGCCTCACCTTCCTCAGACTAAGCGCTTACTATCAAATTATTAAACGTTCTTTGTTGATTTTGCCAGCTCTCATTGTGTTCCTCAATGCCTTTTTTGAAGTTTGTTTTGTATAAATAGAAGGCTACAACACGCAGATAATAACAGAGACATGTAAGTAATATCTGAAGATATAAAATAAACCCATGCACCCTGAGTAGGTATAATGATGAACTAGATAACAGTACCAACATAAAACTATAGATAAAAATTAATGTGTGCATATGTCAAGGCTCTTTACGGATTCTTCTCCAAGCTACCTCAGTATGAAAAAGCTGTTATCCTACATTGCACCTAATTTCATGTCCCTTAAATATATTTGACTTTGAGGCTAAAAACAGGAAGATAGCCTAACTCGGGCAATAAGGAAACTACATGTACGAAGAATCTGAATTTTATCACAATGTTTAAAAGGGAACAAGGAGCTTCTTTATTATGTATATTGGGTGGTAGAACGGGAACGGTACTGGGGACTTTGTTTTTTGTTTTTCTCTTCTTCTCTATGGAGATAATGGGTTCAATATAGGGCAATATATCTAATCTCTGCTATAATATTTGTGAAAATATCAAATATAGATGGGCTATTGTTCCAGGGGTCAAGAGTATATATGTGTATGCTTAAAATATTCTGGGACTGAAGTTTGGAGAACTCTTTGTCTCCCTTCCTTTTCTCTCTCATTTACCAACAACCAGCAAATTCTCACTTAAAGGCAAACACTTTTGATACCCATGGATTATTAAGCTCTTGATGATAAAACCAGCTCGAATAGAATATTAAATGGCTGCATAAATACTTGTCCCCTTCTATATTTATCCACTTATTGAAATGTCCAGGTCCTACACTCTAGATAACTTGAACCTCAACAGCCATTTTTCTCCTTCACGTATCTATACACATCTGCTATATCATTAACACATTTTCACCTAACTCTTCTAACATACATTTTATTCACTTCCTCTCAGTGTGTGTCATCACTACTCTATCCTATTCTACCCATTAATAAGTATATAATTGTATACCACTTCTGTATTCGTATTTTCAGATAATTTTATAAAAATCCCAGAATTAACAGAACTTGCCCACGAATATGTTATCACTTCTATACTGCTATAACTAGTTTGTAAATTAATGTCTAACATTGTACATAAGTCAATATACTGTAAATTGTTCTTTAAGGAGAATATTTTATTACCTCATGGAGTAGAATTTAATTTACTGCTTTTTCACCAAACTATACAAAACTTATGTATAGCTGCAATGCTTTCTCCTGGGTGCATAAGAATGGGTAAAATTAACTATATGATGAATAACGATTCTGTAGTAGAGGTATGTCATGCCAAGACTTATATAATATAACTTTGTTCAAGAATTTAACAACACAAGGCAAGGGCAATGAAATATAGGCTGTCAATTACACTGGGGATATCTAAAGACCCAACTTGAGAACGTTAATGTTATGTTGTTGTTTCCCCATTGCAGAGTTTGATATATTGCCCTATATTGAACCTATTATCTCCATACAAAAGAAGAGAAAAACAAAAAACAAAGTCTCCAGTACCATTCCCGTTCTACCAGCAGCAATACAATGTAATTGTATTATTATGTATCTCTATGTGGAGCTTTTCTCCATGGGCCTCTACTGAAAATGGACATGTATCCATCTAGACAAGCCCAGTCAACAAATGTAAAATAAAATAAAATAAAATAAAATTATCACTCTACTCCATGCAAAATGACAAATAAATGAATCGACAGAAGAAACAGATATATCATAAAACCAAGGAATATAGGGAGGCAATAAAAAGTTAAAAGGAATTACAAAGAGAGGAATATCTACAAAGAAGATATCAAACTCATATGCAATTGCAAGTAGATACTCAAACTCTGCAACGGGAAAACAGCAACATAACATTATGTAGACTAAGAACCCATATAATCCCAAATCTAATAGGGAAATAAACAGAGCTAAGAAACATCTTTCAAGGGGGGTAATGACCAATCATAGCGAAAGCTTAGATGGGGAATTAATACTTATTATTACTATAGTTAGTAAATAAAGCTTGAGATAACAATTTATAGTTAGAAAATATGTAAATATTGTTAGAGACAAGTCTCTTGAATTGATATTCCCTGACTTAACTAAGACCAGATTGGTTGAAAATATGTTATCTAAATTATAACATTCTATAGCAAATTTCATAAGAAGAGGCTTAGGTTATAAAAGCAGTGTTTTTTTAGGGAATGAGTTGGGTAGGCTTTGTACAAATAGTGATAAGTCATGCAGGGTCATTAAGCTTCTTTCACTTCACAAACTCTAACACACAAGTGAACACTATACTAATATTACAAAAATATACAAGGTTTAAACCTCTTCCAACCCTGCTTAATTCCTGGTACAGGAGGATAGTGGTTAGGCACAGGGAAGGGACGGGAATAAGAGAATGCTTTCATAACATGATTTTGACAAGAAATAAACACAATCTGATATGTATACTCAAATCTCAGGACTACATACATAAACCAAGAAGCTATGTAAATGTGGGAATTTGACTCATGGATTGTCAAGGGGCTCCAGAACATAAAAAAAAGGAAACTGTTTCTACACCTCATTTTGCAAGCTAAGGCAAACTTTACACTAATTCAAGAAACACATTTAACTATAGAACAATGGCCAGAAATAAAAAAAAAAATGGATAAGAAAAATTATAGCTTCGGAAGGCAAAACCAATAGTGCAGGAGTAGCTATAATCATTAAGAAGCAATATCACGATAAAATTACAGAAACCAAAATAGATAAAAAAGGAAGATGGTGTTATGTAATCCTTTCAACTCCTGCCTATTCTAAACCCATTTTACTGCTCAATATATATGCACCTTGTAATAATCAACACTCCTTCTTTGCATCATTGTATCCTATCTTAAGTCAATACCACAATCACTATATGATTCTGGGAGGTGACTGGAACGCCTATCAAAACCCAAAACCGGATAAATCAAGTTTACACATGTCATACAATAAGCAGGCATCTATAGCATTAAACAAACTTAAATATGACTTTAATTTATATGATTCCTTTAAATATGGCAATAACCCAAATAACTCAAATAAATTTATGTTTTACTCCAACTGTCATAAAATGTGGTCGAGAATTGATTTTTTTCTAATTTCTGAAGCACTAATTAATCTTGACCCTACAGTAAACATACATACTCGATACCTATCTGACCATTCGAAAATTACCCTAAACTTTATTAAGAACACCAAAAATAACACACTAAACCGTGGATATAATTGGTTCCTGAACCCCAATCTTTTAAACAAAAAGGAGATAGTTGAGGAAATACAGCATATCCTTAAAACAACTCTGGCAAACTTATCAAAACAGCAACACCTTCCAGATATCGAATGGGTGACAACAAAAGCTCAAATCAGGGGTATTTTTCTTCAAAAAGCAACCTACTATAAAAGAATCAAACTCAGAGAGAAACAACAACTGGAGGTTAAAATTAAATCATTAGAACAGGATCTAATTAAGAACTTCAACACTCAAACTGAAACAGAATTATTGAAATGTCAAAAGGACCTTTACATGTTACACAATAATAACTTATCATTCCACAAAACTAAAATACTTGCCAAATATGCTAGTTATGTCCAAACACCATCGCAAGCACTAGCAAGGATTATTAATCAGTCAAAAGTATCCTCTCAAATCTCTGAAATAACCTATGAGAATAAGAATTATACAAAAATGGTGATATTATTAACATATTTGAAGATATATACTCACAGATCTATGGAGACCAACAGTCCTTACTCATAAATGAAGACAGTAGAGACTTCCTACAAAAACTTAATTTCCCGAAAATTGATATGAAACTACAAAAAAGAATTACTAGAACCAATAACCATTGAGGAAATAATATCAACAATCAAAAAACTGAAATCCCATAAATCACCCGGACCAGATGGTCTCACAGCGGAATTTTACAAAACATTTTACCTTATCATTGCACAAATCCTATCCCACATATTAAACTACATAATAAACAATCAAAGGTACAGGACAGCACAACGACTTTCCAGCTGGAACAGGTCACAATTTATTGAAAGAATAGAATGATACAACACAATTAATCCAGGATGGACTCAATATTGACAAGAGTTAAGCGCTTTCATCTGTCTTACACAGACTTCATCAGAACTCAAAGAATTTAAAGGATAATATTAAACATACAAGTAGATAAGTCATGAAACAATGTATTTGGCCTTTTTCAGTGATTTATCCATCCAGTATCAGCAATGGTTGATCTGCCATCTTCACAAAACTTTGTAGAGGGTCGGCACTCATAGCTGAGCACATTTCTAAAATAAAACATGTTTTCCAGGCACAAAAGGCATTAAACTCCATGCAGCAATGTTGGTGATAAGAATGCACTGTCTGGCAAAAGGGGGTTGCCTAATAGTTAAGGTGTTTGCCTTGCAAGCACAAGGTGCAGGGTTTGAGTCTCACAAGGGATAATTGGCTAGGATTAAAATGGCTCACAAGGGCAGTTAGCTTAGTACTAACCTATGAACCTATTCTTGGTGATCCAAATCTCCATGTCATTGGAGGGTTGCAGAGGGAGACAAAGATAAGTTTATGCACTATTATGCTTAATAAGATGATCTGTAAGGTGCAGGCATTCTTTTTTACACCTAGGTCGATTTAATCTGCAATATGTACAGTGCAAATGAATGGATGAATGAATATCTGGTGGAGAGGGAGGGTAAACATTTTATTTATTTATTTGCTTGTTTATTTATTTATTTCTCCCAGTCCCCTTCAATGAAAACATCACACCGAATGACATTCGACGACCTTTATTAAACTTCCACAAGCATGATTGTTAACCAATATTCATTAATTTCAACCAAAACATGATATAGGTGAAAATAACATCCATGTAACATTAACATAGGGCAGGTCACTTGTCTTTCCCAACTTATTGAATCGAACATCCACCACCAGAGGGGAACAGAAGAGGGCAAGCCTGCCCCTATTCTATGCCCTACCCAAACTGAAAAATACCTGCAATCTCCACTAAAAGGGAGGGAGGGTAGCAAGTTCACACCAAAACAATATGACTTCTACTCCAGTTACCCTTGCCTAAAACCCTTTAAGCCCCTCCCTCCCCTTACCTCACTTCCTCCCACCATCCCTCATTCCTATTTAACTCTGTCCTCCCCTTATCCTCCTAATACCTACTACTCTGTTTATCTAACCACACTTGAAGATGTCCCTGGACAAATCAGTCTGTTCCAAACCTCATTTATTACTTTTGTTTTCTGGGTTTGTCCAACAAGTCCAGAGCCCCTTTTCAGTAAAGGCCCAAAGACAAAAATTCTAAAAATATACAATATGAAAGAAAGCTGCATGATTATATAGTCTAGAGACACTTGAAGAGAATAATGAGCCATTAGATTTAGTTTTGTCAGGAAGGATTTTATCTGCAGACAGAAGGGTTCTGGTTTGAGAATAGTGTTGATTTTTTTAGAGAAAGTAGGGCAGTTTAAAGGTATATAAGTACGGTTGTGAGTGGACAGTACTTAAGTGTTCGAAAGAGGTTGTAAAGTTCTAACTAGATGAGATTTTTTGAGGGTGATGCTATTGCTGAATCTGTATGGTAGGTTGGTTATGAGTTTGCAATCTTATTGTAGAATTGTTCCAGCTTTCTTTTTTTACCTCTTTGAAAACTGATAAATATTGGAGAGTCGTAAAGAAGAGTTGGAAATAAACAGGTAAAGGCTAGGGGTTTTTTTTATAGTTGTGTTAATAAGGTAAAATTTTTCCATATAAAGAGAGGCTAGCTTTTGATATTTTTTTTTTTCTTTTTACCAGATGTATTTGTTTGTCAATTTTTAGCTGGTTCTCTATTAGTACAGCAAGTAAGTTAATGTAAGGTACTGATTCAGTGTTGGTATTGCTAACGTGATTTATTGCTAACAGAAGATAAATCATTTTGGAGAGCTTTTAAGGTGAAGAGAATTAATTTGCTTTTGCTAGGGCTGAGTAATAGTTGTGAGTTTCCTTGCCAGATTTCTATAGAAGAAGAAGATTCTTGAGTGAGATGTTGCATTTGGGATAAAGAAAAAGAGATGAGCAGATTAAGTAAGAGTCATCCACTTTTTCATGGTGTGTAAGTCAACACCAATCCATTGGACTAAGAGGAATCTGTTTCCTATCTGAGAGAGGCCAGAAACTCCTCTAGCTCTGTCAGAGGTGGCTGACCTGATGGTCCCCTTCTATTTTTCACATGAAAGGCAGTGAGCCTATTTTGCAACAGCAAGGGTAAATTCTGTGGTCCTACAGCTGATCAGCTTGTAGTTACAATCAGGTACTGATTAGCTACAACCCTCCTCAGCAAAGAGCTGTCAGCTATGGAGATGAATAGCCTACACTAACACCACATCCTCAGCATCAAATAACTTGATCTTTCTATTCTTTTCCAGAGCAGAGCAGATATCTTCATCTTCCTCTGCTTCTCCATACCAGGCATATTGCTGTATGTAGAAATATACACAATGATGTTATGCCACTGTTCACTGTCTGCCACTTCTTCTCACATTATACCTCCATTTCTGTAAACTCCAGTGGGAATGTTCATCATACACACAGAAGCATACAAATATACTTTATTTATTTTTTTTATTTTACATTTGATTACTGGGAAAGTCCGACTGGACACAGGCCCGGGCAGGAAAGCTCCAGTTAACAATACAGTACATAAGAGATAATTTGAGCATACATATATGAGTACATTTTAGCATAGATTGAGCAGATATTAACAATTTCTTGTTGTAAGGAATATATACAGTCCATTAAGTTTGAAAAGTACAAGATTTTTTTTTTATGTGTGTATGTGTAGTAAGATAGGAATTAGTTCTGAAAAGTGCATATGATTGGTTAGAATAAGTATTCCAGGAGGAAAGAGGAGCAAACAGATGGTCCTTAGCAGAATCCTTGCAACAGTGCAGTGAGATGGATCAACCTGGGGAGTCACATGAGCAAAGCCAGTTGTTTGAATAGTGGGTTTTGGGGTTTTTTTTAAATTGGAAGGCAGATGTTGTAGAAGTTATATAGTTTGGGAGTGAGTTCCAGCTTCTGGCTATAGTGCAAACAAAGAGAGATTTACTGGCATAATTTTTGTATTTGGTGACATTTAAGAGATTTTGGTTAGTGGATCTTAAGGTTCTGGTGGTGGTGTAGGGCTGAATTAGATACTGTAGTGCTGGATCTTTGTCAAGGAGGTAGTAAAGCTTGTATGCAATAGAGAGTTGATTAAGTAGCAGTAGTTGGAGAAGCTTGAGCCAGTTGAGCTACTTGAGGGAAAAACAGTGATGGGATCTATGAGAGGCGCCAGTAGCAAACTTGGCAATCTTGTTGTAACATGATTCCATTTTGTTAAGTTCGGTCTGGCGAAGATTTGTCAAGATCGGGGAGGCATAAAGGAGGATGGATAAGAGGTGAGTCCTTGCAATAGTGGCTTTGGTATGATTGGTCATGAATTGTTTGTTCCTGTAAAGGAGACCAAGCCTTTTGTTTACTTTCTTGATTGTTTGGGCTATGTGTATGTCAAGCTTAAGATTATTATCAATTACTACACCTAGTAGTTTTGTGTGTTTTGTCGGGGTGATTGTTGGGGCGATTATAATGTTATCTTTATAGTTTAAGGTGAAATCATTGTTTAGAGGAGGAGATCTACCAGGGCCGAAGAGAATTAGTTTATTTTTGGGGGGATTAAGAATAAGTTTGATATTGGTGAACCGTGCTTCGGCTAAAGCAAAGTTATTATGTGTTAAGGTTTGAAGTTCATTTAAGGTAGGGGCGGCGAATATAATGGTGTTGTAATCTACATATTGCACTACTGAGGCAGAGGGTGAGGAAGCAGCTATCTGATTTGTAAACAGGTTGAATAGTAAATTACCGAGAATGGATCCTTGAGGGACTCCTATGGATACTGGTAATAGGGAGGACAATTGGTCATGCTATAGCACTGCTTGCTAATGGCCTGATAAGTAGCTATTGAACCATGATGTAGTGGAGGAGTTTATGTTAAGGGTAGATAGAGTTACGAGAAGCAGGCTCTGGTTTACCATGTCGAAGACTTTAGATAAGTCTAAGAATATGGAAGATACGAATAGTCCCTTGTTTCTATGGTGATTGACTATGTTCGGTAAATGACAGTAGTGCTGTTATGCTATGGGAAGGTCTAAAACCATGCTGAGATTTAGTTAGTAGCTTGTTTTTTAGTAGGTATAGCATTAATTGTGAATGAACTTTCTCTAATATTTTTGACAGAGGTGACAGAATTGCGATTGGGCGGTAGTTGGTGAGCTCAAGAGAATTACCACCTTTATGGAGTGGGATAATATGTGATATTTTCCACAAGTTGGGTACTTTACATTCAGATATTATTTATGAAGATGAACATGGGGTAGGCTACTGCTTCTGCTGATATTTGAAGGAAGTCAGCTGGAAGTTTATCAGCTGCCAATGTGGTTGGTTTAAGTTTTTTGAGAAGGTTAGCAATAGCTTTTGTAGGCACTGGGTGCAGGGAAAAGCTAAAGGAATTGTTTTGTCTATTGATGTGAGTAGGGGTGGCTGTTGGTGTGGGGGTGGTGGTACTATTTTGGGTGTTGGCTAGGGCATGGAATGTTTTGGTCATTAGCTTTGAAGTTCTTTTTGTCACATACTATTCTGAGAATGGATTTGTTTATGTTGTCGGATCTGTTCCTAATAAGGTAGGTTGCTTGATAGTCAATCAGACTGTCTGGAAGACAGCCTTATTGTTGTGCGAGAGTGGGGTCGGACAGCAGTATCCAATCTAAGATGGACTGTCATTTGGATGTCTTGTCAGTTCTAATGGGGGTACATATGATTTGGGTAAACTCATGTAGGTTAATGTGGGTGGAGGGATTGTGTCTGGATCAATCAGACCAGTCAATATTAAAGTCTCCTAAAAGTATAGTTTCTTGTGGAAGGGAGATATACATCCAATACAGCAAGTTTTCCATTATAGCAATGTATTTGCCTGGTGGGATGTAGCCACTTGCAATAATCATATGTTTGCTGGAGTTTAGTTTTAATTTAGCAAAAATTAGATCTATATTTTTGATGTCTTGAGAATTGCACTCAAGTTGTTCTTTAGTGAGATGATTTTGGACTACTATGGCTACGCCTCCTCCCTTTTTCCCTGTCCTATCATTATGTATAATATTGTAGCCAATATAGATGTATAGTATTGTAGCCATTATGTATAATATTGTAGCCAATATATATATATATATATATATATATATATATATATATATATATATATATATATATATATATATATATATATAGTATTGCAGCCAATATTGTACTTCATGACCTTTCAGCAGTAACAGGTACACTACCACCAGGACAAACATGTGGTCCCCCATAGTACAGCATGCACAGAAGCCTACATATAAATTCTTAGTCTGATATACCCCCCCCTTCACATCACAGTACTATCCTGTGTACAATCTTGTACATGCCTTTCCTTGGGGACATCACAGGAGAATATTCACTCTGTTCACTTTTGACAAAAACACTCACACACACACACACACACACACACACACACACACATACACACACACACACACACACACACACACACACACACATGCACATTGCCAACTTCTGTGCCACGTACCATTATCCCATGAGTGTGACAGTATAATGGTACTCTTATATATATCAATATGTGTCTTAAACACAAGATATAAACAGTTTTATGTACATGCTTGAACACCTGTAAAGCACATTGTGCATGCACAGGCATTTGAATATTGCATTGGAGATCACTGTACTTCTAGGCTTCATTCTATTAGTCAAGGGGTTATTAATGAGCATTATAATGCAAATAGTTACACAACATGCAACACAGTTAAGTGCCAGCTGCCGTCTTGCACATCTTTCACTCTGCATTGTACAAATGTTATGGCCTATTTGAATGCAATACTGAGTAGCTTCACATTGCATGACAATTCCCACAATGAGAAACAATTGTCTCATAAAGATTCCAGCCATTATTCTATAGTATGTGTCCAGGTGAATGGTTATGGCATGAGATGGTAGTCATAATATGCCCTGGTGGTACACCTAGATGACTAAAATCATACTCTATAGAAACCTCCAGGATCATTAGGTGGGAGCTCATAAGAGGGCTCTCAGTATAAGGTGTATGCTTGGCACTGTCTCACCAGGCAGTCACTGAGTCTACTGTCATCCCCTGATCTGGTTTGCAGTGCAGGCATCACTACAGTGACCTGAGGAGATGCCATCTAGTCATTCTGAGCCAATCTGAATAAGCAGCCAGAGTGAGAAATTCTGAGATGTACAATAAATGTAATTTTTTGAACCCTTCTTATTTGTTTGAAGTATTGGGAGTGGGATGGCTCAGCAGGTAATGCACTTCTCATTCCTTGTTGACAGCAGAATGGCTTTGTGTTCAATTCCCACAGCAGATACTCTTCTTCTATCTACACAAACCACAATACATTACACAGTTGGATGGACCCAAGAGTTTCTGTCCTGTAAATTAGACATTATTAAGGCCCAATCAGACTAACACTGAGAGAGAGATATGCATACCAAAGGCAGGGCATTTTTATTGTGCAGAGTGAAGCGTTTATGCCTCCATATATCTGCATGTACACAAACAACTGTGTGAAATACTACTTTGAATACACACATCCACAGTGCATTAACAAGAATCTGTGTATGAGTATCAGTGCTACTGCTGATGTGATGGCTCAACAGGTAGCAGATTTACTTTTGGTGTCTCACAGTCAGTAGGTTATGGGTTCAATTCATAGGGTAGGTATTATCCTTCTATCTGCAGCACATATATTACAATATTGGAAGGTTACAAAATGAAGTTACATGTTCTTCATTTATACAGCACACCTGCTATACTCAAGCATAGATGTCCCTGTTCCAATGTAGTTGAGGTGACATATTTGTATTGTAATGAAGTTCTGTACTTAACTGTATGCTTGCAGTTCTCTTCTCCACATTCTTTGCCTCTAACCTTTTTGTTTATAACATTTGTTTATGATTTTTGTTTTTGATTCTCTCTATTTGTTTTCATTTCTTATGTAGTAATGCCCACAGCACCACTTGTATCCTTGCTGTACACCACCAAACCCTAGTGACCAGCACCAGCTTCCCGTCCCAAGAGCAGGCTGCCAGGGCTGCCTCCATAGAAAACCCTGTAAAACAAGGGCATGGTAGTTGCCTACACACATACCCTGCCCCTGGTGGAGCTTCATCAACTGGGGCTGCTGTGGTTCCTGCTGGTGACTCTGCCAGAGGAATGGACTACATTAAATCATAAATCCAGTTTGCTGAAGTGGTCAGGGAACTGATGGACTAGCTCCTGATTGCCCATATTGCCCATTTTGAAACCACCTTTTGCAGTTTGCAGAATTATTTTCCCACCTGTCAGTGATACCACCATCAGAGCCAATGTACAGTGGTGAGTGTATAAAATTTGGGGTCTGAACTCCCACTGGGTTTGACATTGGCATATCCACACTATCTATATAGTCTGTATTCACAATATCACCCATCCTGCTGTACCCCTACCATGTGTGTTTATACCCAGATTTGTTTATTGTTTTGTGTTGGCTATGTGTGTATATATGCAAGAGTGTGACTATTTTTCCATTGTTTCCTATCTTTGTGTCTGATTCAGATTATAGATTTGGTGGCTAATGATAGCCAGGGTCTAAACCTATTACTTAGGAATATTTTCATCTTACCCATTGGGCTACTGTTTTTAGTATTTTTAAGACTGGTTTAATAAAATACTCCGCAGCATCATCATCAATCGGAAAAGCTTTAACAGAACTCTAGTTATATCCAACAATCAGAAACTCAAATATTGTTTCCTGAAAGTACTTTATAAAGTCATTCCAACAGGTCAATGTTTTTTTTTTTTCCTTTTTGTAATCTTTTGTTACCAATTTACATATATGGGATGGGGATCACTTAATGATACTAGTAAAACATTGTCATTGGCTTTATTAACACTCTGTTTAGCATGCTCAGTATGTCTGATGCTTTGTCTCTTCTGGATATCTGTGAAAATAAGCTCATACATACTGATGCATGATGATTCTCAGGTTTATTGTGATTTGTTGTTGTGTACTAGTCTGTATTGGCATATCTTACAGTTGTCATACATTGTTATAGATTTGATAGAATCCAACATATTATATCTTCTAAACTATTGATATTGTTTCATGGTTTGAGTGATGTAAAGTGTTATTATGTGATGTATTTGATTTATGTGTTTAATGTGAGTTATTAGAATTTCTGACTTGTCAAAGGAAGAAAGGAATAAATGACATTTTTTGAGCTGCAGGTATTGTGATTATACCACGGCTGATGTTCTTTTGGAAGTCTGTCTCTCTGGATTCCAGTGTAGGTGGTTGTATTTAATGGTCAGCTGTAAAAGTTTTGTGCAAAGTGTATATAATATATCAAGTTTATAGTGCGCAATCTAGCATTCTAGGTCATCTGTGCTCTTGCACCAGGCTTCAAGCATTTGTACCTTGAGTCCATGGTGATTTTTTGTATTTTTTTTTACTCAATATGGCATAATTATGAAAGGTAAGTCATGGATTAGGTTTTAGTGATATATGCTGTTATACTGGGGTTTGTTTTAATTTCTCATGACCTTAATTTATTTTTTCTTTTGTATGTTGATTGTTAGAAAGTATTTTAACAAAGAAAAAATATATTACTATATAATATTACTGTGAAGATGTGTCAGTAATGAAATTGTTCTTAGTATGAATCGTTTATTAGGTTATCTCCTAATAAAGTGTGATAGTTATTGACAGAGACAATATATATAAAACAGGCAATATATGAATATATATAGCTGCATCATTGTATTTATCAGTGAGGCTGTTTTTTTTTTTATTTTATTTTATTTTGTTATGTATTTGAAATTATTTTCCTGGGGATGCTTTGGTTTAAGTTAGTTGCATTTTATATTTAACTGGGTGTGTTTAAGAATGTATAAAAAGGAGAATGTCTGGAAGATGCTAGGCAGGAGGTGAGCAGACCCATAACCAGAAGTTGTGTTAGCCATTCAGTGAAGACATTCACACTCTGCAGAATGCAGGTAACAGAATGAACCCATATGTGCAGCAAACCTTTGTTTCATTTACTATAGATGATGTTTCATTTGTAATTTAAAAAAAAAAAGTTACAGAAAAATAGAACAAAACTATGTACACCAAGCAAGGATTCCCAGGATCCATTCAGGTGGGACTAAATTGAAATGTGAGCCATATGGATGTGTATATATAACTTCTACTGTGGTATTTGGAAATGAAGCTGTTTCCTAAGAAAACCATCACTCTAGAAATCTAGCAGGTCTTCAGTATTTTATAATGTAACAGACCACACCTGCACCTTCAACCAGCCACTGTCTCAATTATACTGAGCAGAAAATGTTGTATGAGTGTACCCCTTTGCTGCAAAAGAACACAGAGACCTTCCACTAGCAGACATACACCATGACAATGCTTTGGAGAAACCATGGTCTAGTTAACAAGGAGAGTACATAACTGCCGTTTTATAATTTTATAATTTTACAGAGTCAGTGCTTTCTGTACAATTCATTTGCAATCAAAGTAACATTCTTTGATCAAAAGATAGGAAGGCCAAAAATTATATCATGGTAGAAATGGGCAAGGATTTGCATATAGCTGAAGAGCATTTTGACTAAGCAAACAGCTTATTTATTTATCAAAGCAGTGTCTTACTTACCTTAAAGGTACACCTCTACATCATTGTTTGTGTTCATTTTTCAATGTACAGTGCTCCATCTGCAAGACTTGTCAGCATGTCTTAAGAGGAAACAAGAACTGTTTATTGATGTAAATGTAGGAAAATGAATAGAATGTTCAAAGATAGAGTGCTTGAACATATTAGGGACATCAAAAATGAGAAAGACAGCAGTGCATTAGCTAACCATGTAAGCTGTGAAGATCCTACACATATTTTTAAATTTTTTGTGATACAAGTAACACATCCGGACATCAGAGGAGCCGACATTGATAATCACACAGAAAGCATTGAGCAAGAATGGATACTGAAGCTTAATGCTGAAAACCCCCCAGGTCTGAATGGCATTGCTTCCCTTAAACCTTTTCTCAAAGCACGTCCATTGCCACATAAATTCTAGTAACCTGTTCTTAGAAGCTTTACTTTTTAGTATGATATATACAGAAATGGTTAGCTTGCTGTTATGTGCAGTGTTATTGTTATGTGAAATGCTTTCTCTACTTTTATAAGAGCTTAGTAAGGCTATACAATGCAATGCACTCGTGTTTTTAATTTAACTAATCATGACAATTTTTTAATTAACTATAACCAATGACCTTAGCAGTGCTGATCACCTGACACGTCTTTTACTTATTTAAACCTTTTATAGTATTTTACTAGCTGTCTGATGAAGCAACTTGGTTAGTTGTGAAAGCGCTTACCTTTTTGTTTAAATAAAATCTTTGGTGTGTGAGCTTTTGGTGCAGTTTTTATTCTATTGTATTTACATATCATTCAGAGGTGAGTTACAGCCATGATAGCGCTCAGTTCCAGGAGCTGTAGGCCGAGTTATGTAGCAGGGTGACTATTATCTAGATAGTATATTTGAATATATTAATTCCACATCAAGAATTTGAATAGGCTGTCAAGTGATTGATGTCAGAGTATGACAGACATCTAATGACTGGGGGTTGGCTTAATGGTTACCTTGTTTGTCTTACATACATACAAAAAGTAGAGAGTTTCTCACCCGTGCAAAGCATGGCTTAACCTTTCTAACTAGTGAATGCATTACTTTCATTTTGTGGTTGTACTTACTGTTGCCACTATTTATTTCACAATGGTACACTGTTCTTTGTGTTAATGTTGTACGTGGCACCAGCATGTGTATTGGTAAGTGTTTTTGTTTGGTATGTAGGGGAGGACGTCAGTGAATGGTATGGATCTGTTTGAAAATTAACTATGAATAAGAAATTAAGAATGAGATCTGTAATGATCCTCACACACTATTTCACACATTGTTACACAAGAAAAAAAAAACATGTCGGTCCACTGGCAGAGAACACAGACTCTGGAACACAGATGCAATGTAATACCTTTTATTGGACCAACATGCATTTTGCAATTACTTGAGTTTCTAAGCTGGCATGAGCCTTTGTATGGCATTATTAAGTTACTGTTGTTTAATACAGTGCATAAATATTTACTTGTGCCTAGAAACAAAGTGCATCATTTCCAATTGGCTAAAAAAAAAGAAATCTTGAAAAATGCTTTTGTAAAAAAGAAAAAGAAAATGCAGCTCAATCCATACCTCTCAACCTGTTAAAACAACAAACCTGTAGAAAGCCAACAATAATGGCGGGACAAAAGTCGAAAAGTAGGGACAAGTTTTAAATATTGCTTGTGTAAACTTAAAACGTTGACATGCATTTTCTGAAGGCTATAAAGTCTAAAACTTAAATGTTTGTCATCATTTAGTGAAATCAGTCATTAATGATTGTTAGAAAAACACAAGTTTTAAGAGGAACAGACCAAAAATAAGAGGTAAAAATTTGGACACTGCAAAAAGCTGGACAGTTGAGAGCTGTGGCTCAATCTACACCACCTCAGAGACATGCAGAGTGTGTGTGTGTGTGTGTGTGTGTGTGTGTGTGTGTGTGTGTGTGTGTGTGTGTGTGTGTGTGTGTGTGTGTGTGTGTGTGAGTGTGACAGAGAAAGAGAGAGAGACTGAAACTGCTATAAAACATATTATAAAAATCAAAGTTTGACATGCTAAATAAGAGTTTGTGTTCATTTATTAAAGAAGATAACAGTATGAGAGGCTGCTCTGAAATTTAATGAGACAATATATCTCAGAACAAAGGATATGTAGGGAGATTAGTTAAATCCGGAGAAGGAAAACAAGCAGTTATAATTTGCAAGTTGTTAGGCTGTCTGACTTACACACAGACACAAACGCAACACACACACACACACCACACACACACACACACACACATGCACACACACACATATATACACAATATTGCTCTTTAGCAAATTAGTGAAATTTAGTGCATTATTTATTTTTTTTCAGTATGTAATATGAACCATTTTTTTTTCTGATGAAAATACAGTACAAAAAGATAGGAAAGCTGTATAGGGTCATTTACGAAGAGAACAAAGACTTATTCCTGAAATTGTTTGGAGGGTGATAGAGAGAAGGTGGAAAGATAACAGTGCTGGGAGTAGATCTAGAAGACAGATCTATTCCCTGACACCTTAAGATTACCTCTAGTCACCTGAATACAGTACATAAAAGAGTAACTACATCTACTGGTCCGTGTCAGTTGTGCAACAGTTTGCACGCTATCTTTGACACAGAAAGCTGTGGGTTCTATTCCCATACTTGGTAGACTAATTGCTAACACTGCAGTGCAGCATAAAGGGGATGCTGCACTAGTGATTGGGTTGTTCTTCAGATGAGAATTTAAACTGAAGTCCCATTTGTTTGAATTGGTGGTAACTCAGGTGGCTGTAAAAGATGCATGACACATATCAAAAAGAGTAGGGGTCCTTTATTAAATCCATATCTGCAATATTTATACTATTTACATATTATACATTATTTACTATTATTTACTTACATCCTTTACACTAATTTTCCATCATTTGTATAACTTTATACATACATTGCACTATTTTTATTTCTGTTCCTTTTCTGTCCCCCAGCCTTTTTTCCAAAACCAAAATCTTATTTTTTCAATGTCTCTGCCAATATCCATTTTCCATTAAATTTTAACTTATTCAATTTTGCATTCCATATAGTCCATATTATATAAACATATATATATATCTACTTTCTTTACATATTCTCCTCTTTTATTACCATAATAACCATATTCCAACACATCCATACTTACAGCCTTCATTTGCTTAATACCTTCCAGGACATTATTTTCACATACTTTCCCCATAATTTCTTTACCCTTTTTCATCTTGAAAATGCATGTTCTGATATTTTCATTTTACCACAATAACTGCAGATCCTTTTTTCTATTTTTATATGGCATATTCAATTTCAGTTGTGGATTTCTTTATTGATAATCTCAATAGAAAATATTTACATTCTATATGTTTCTCACCCCACTCTATTCTCATTTATATGACTTTGATTTTCTGTCTCTGTCTCTGTCTCTCTCTCTCTCTCTCTCTCTCTCCAGCTTTTTCCATGAATAAACAAAGTAATACTTGTCATTATGTTTAAATACAATTCTTTCCTATTATATTCTATGTCACTTATCTATTTTCAATAACATAATTGTTTTTCTTCCTGATCTTTTATTTTCCTCATTTAAACATTCTTTCTCTATTTTAAATTTACACATCCTACAACATGTTTTATTGTATTTTATTGTTCACTAATATACTTATTAATGGCATGTTTTCCTCTTTTAGGCATGTTAAGACTTTATATAGATTCAGTGAAACTGTATAAGCAACTGGATTTAACAGACCCAACCCTTCTTCATTTTCTTTTACATATAAAGCACCTGTTTTCTTTGGATTTAATATTGATCCCTTTATTAATAAAAACATTCAACTGACATTACTTTCTTTCATATTTTGCAGGGATCATAAACACATTTGGTAAACATGCATTTTTTCCCAAAAATACAGAATTTATTAAATATACTTTTTTGCATATGACAACTTATATGTTTTCCAAATTAAACATATATTCCTTAATTTTGTATCATATCTTGCATTGCTGCATTTTAACTGTCTCCTTACCAAATTTTATACCTAATATTTCTGTTACTTCCATATTAAACTTAATATTTTCTGTATTATCTATTATTCCTAGACATTTAGTTTCATATAGCACCGAGGTATTGACTAAGTTGCTTAATGGCAACCTCCATCCATTCTTTATTCCTTGTCATTAAAACAATATCATCCACATAAGGGAATATAGTTGATACTTTAATCTCTTCTATAGTCCTATCTTCTGCTACGTTTAATGACACATTTATCTTACTAACCACCACATTCACAACCAATGCAAATAAAATGCTACTCACCTGACATCCCTGTCTTATACTGTTCTTGATATCTATATCTTGACTTAACCAACCATTCTTATTTTTTTATACGTTGAAAAAATATTTTCACTATCTTCTCACTGGGCTACTTTGATATAACAAAAACCCATAATCATGAATGCTATTTTTGCAAGATGAAAATAATGAAACTAAAAATCTTGAAACATGTACTTTTTCCCTGGGCAAGTAAATAGTTTTCCAATGTGGGGGAAATATGCTCTCTTCCCCAGTACAGTGCTATCCCGGAGTTGGTATATATAGTTATGGGGGTGTGGGTGGTGCAGCCCCCCACATCAGAGGTTGTGGGGTACATAGCCCCTCACCTAAGAAGATTTCAGATGGTACAGTGTGCTTTGTGTAGTAATTTTGTCAAGTGTTTACTTCCTCTGGGAAAAAGTATGTGGTTCGGGATTTTTAGTTTCTTTAATTTCATGAAAATAACGTTTGTGATTATGAGTTTTGTTATATCAAAGTAGGCTCCTTATCACATATATTATATTCTTTCATTATGTCTCATAAAACTTCATGTTGTATCCTATCAAATGCCTTACTCAAATCACCAGCCATGATTTTAACTTCTGTTTTCTTATTCATTATATAATCTACCATTTCTCTTATTATTACTAACTCTTGACTTTCTTTTCCCTTTTTTCCAAATATTGTTTCTTCTGATATTTTATTTAATTTAGTATCCAATCTCCTTTCCATTATCTTCATAAATATCTTATAATCTGTTATTTAAAAGTATAGCTCACCAATTCCTTATATAATTTCCCCCTTTTTTCATATAAATTTCATAGCTCCTACATATATTTCTTCTTGTTCAAAACCTTCATCCAACCATTTAATACTTCCACAAAGTACTTCTTCTGCCAAACTAACATATCATTATACATATAATAGTCTATCCCATCCAGTCCTGTTGCTGATTCCACATTTACTACTTTAGCACATTATTCACTTCTTCCAATATTATTTCTTTCTCTTAATCTTCATTATCCTGTTTTGATAATGTTTTTAACTTTCCACTTTTGTTTTCTTTCTTTCTTTAAATGTCTTTTCTATATAGTCTTTTATTGCATTCATTATTTTTGTTGATTTTTAACACCTTGTCATATATCATTACTTATTTCTCTTATTATTCTTTTGTTTTATTTTACTATTCTGTTTAAATAAGGTGCCACCACTTCATTTTCTCTTGTATAAAATACATTTGTTTAAACAACCTTCTTTTAATTTTCTCTTGATTCATAGGTTCATAAGTTCATAGGTTCATAGGTTCATACTAGGCTATCTGCCCTAGGGCATTTATAAGCCTAGCCAGAATGTGTTTGGCTTTCGCCACCCATTTTAAATTTATTTTGCTATGCCCTTTTTCGAGGTTAGTATACTGTGCCTCTGTCTAACAGTGACACAGAAGTGATACCCAGGGTAAACCTACGATCTCCCATCCACTCATCAAGATTCCTCTTGAAGAGAGTCAATGAGGGACTCTGCCTAAGCTGGACTGGAATTTTATTCCAGAGTGAAGGGAGCCTCTGGGTTATGAATCTGTCCCTCCAGCATGTCCTATTTATTTCAGTGCTGAGGTTCAAGTCTCTTGAGCGAGTAGCTCGATGGGATTTGGATTTTCTGAGGTGCAGCATATCCATTAATTCCAGGTTGGACATAGCTTTATATGTCAGGCACAGATTGCCTCTGAACAGGCAGTATGCCACTGAGTAGAGCTAGAGTTTCTTTAACCGGGCAGCATATGGCAGCTGTTTGAGCCCTTTGATCCTCTTGGTGAGGTACTTTTGGGGTCTTTCCAGTTGCTGCAGGTGTCTGGTAAGGTACATCCCAAAAGGGGCATTGTACTCAATTATGGGCCTGATGAGGGATGAGTAAAGAGGCACGATGACCTCCCCTGATCTAGATGTGAATCCCTTCATGATTAGGTGGACTATATGAAATGTTTTTCTAACCACTTTGGCCACGTGGTTGTCAAATGAGAGATTGCTATCAACTTGGGTCCCCAGTCCCTAATTACTTCTTCTGTGCTTAATGGATTACCACCTATGTGGTAATTTGTGGGCACTTTGTTTTTGCCAAAGGGGATGACTATACACTTTTTGGTATTTAGCTTGAGGCCATGGTTCTGGCACCAGTTGTCTGTTTCTATGAGGCCCTTTTGGAGGATGCTTGTGTCGGCTGGAGAGTCGATTATGGTGCCCAGTTTGCAGTCATCTGCGAACTTGGTCAGCCACAGGCCTTCCGTGTTGGCCTGTACCTTCGAGAAATATATACTGAACAAGAGAGGTCCCAGGACTGAGCCTTGTGGGACACCACTTGTAACTGGTTTGGAGTCTGACATGGCTCCAGCAATTCTAACCATGTGGGTTCTGTCCTTGAGCCAGTTTGCAATCCCTCTAGTGACATAGGGGTTTATATTTAAGCTGGTGAGCTTATCTATAATGCCTGAGTGGGGTATTGTATCGAAGGCTTTTGTGATGTCCAGGTAGGCTGTGTAGACCACCTTCCCCTCGTCAATGGCCTTGGTGACTGTTTCAAAGAAATCAACCAGGTTTAAGAGGCAGGATCTGCCCTTAACAAAGCTGAACTGGGTAGGATCCAGTGTCTGTAGGTCCCCAATATCTTTATTTATGAGTCCATGATGATCCTTTCCATAGCTTTGCAGACCAAGCTAGTCAGGCTTATGGGGCGATAGTTTCCAGGATCCGTTGAGGCACCACCTTTATGGAGAAGGACCACTGTTGCTGTACGCCACTCTTTGGGCACATATCCTGTAGTAAGGCTGAGATTGAACAGTAGTTTTATGTTTGGGTTTAGCTCTTCTTGGAGTTCATGTAGGACGCAGCCCGGGACACCATCTGGTCCCATTGATGCTGTGTTTTTTGCTTTGGAGAGGGCGGCTCTTACCTGAGCATCTGAGATGTCAGGGGGGCAGCACTCTGCTGGGATAGATATTTGCCCTTTTGGTGGGGGGGGAGTTTTCGCTGAACCTGTCAGCTAGGATGTTGGTAATGTCTGTGGTTTCAGTGTATTTTTTGTCATTTTGGACTAATTCTGAGCATATCTGGGAATTACCACCCAGGTTCCCAACATAACTAAATAAAGCCTTGTGATTATCCTTAGTGTCCTGTGCAATTTTTCTCTCAAAGCTGGCCTTAGACAATTTTTTGAGTGCCCATAGTTTTTTGCTAATACTGATCAGTGATGCCTTCCCTTTTTGGGATTTTGCTCTGTCATTTAGTAGCTTCCTCCTTCTATTGTATAGTTTGTTTATGGCTGGGGTCCACCAGACAGGACGTCTGCCTTTGGAGGATTGGGTCTTGGTTTTATTTGGGATCGCATGATCCATGCATTCCTGAAGGTGTTCATAGAATGCATTTATAAAGGATTCCTGCGGTCTGGGCCATATTTTCCACAGGCCCGGGGGCTTTGAAGGATTCCACCTTGGTTTTGAGGAGTGTGAAATTTGCTTTAGAGAAGTTTTTCACTGTGGTTTTCTGGGCAGGGGGTGGGGTCGGGATGTGAATATCCAGTGAGATTAGTTTATGGTCTTATCTTACCAGTGAGGGATACACTTCTGGTCTGGAGCATAGAGTCCCCATGTTGGTGATGATCAGGTCCAGTATGTTTTCCCCTCTTGTGGGAGTGGTAACAAGTTGTTCCATAGCATTTGAGTTTATAAATTCTAGGAACCTTTGGGCTTGGGTGTTGGAGCTAGAGTAATGCTCCCAGTCTATGTTTGGGTAGTTGAAGTCACCCAATATAATGGTGTTTGGAGAGACCTTCATATTTTCCAGTGTTCTCAGGAAGGCCAAGTGGGGTTCCTGGGTTTGGGAGGGTGATCTGTAGCAGCTATAAACTGGAAGGCAGTTTTACCCACTGTTAGTTGCACATGGATAGTCTCTGATGCTTCGTGCTTTGCCACCAACCTGGAGGTGTGGGTATCTTTGATGAATATCGATACTCCCCCTCCTTTTGTGGTTCGGTCCAAGTTTTGGGGCTGAAAAGCATGGTATGAGGTATAACCTGGTAGTGCTGGGGTGCTCTCAGGAGCCCTGAACCAGGTTTCTGTTACTGCACAGATATCGATGTTCTCCATGCTAAGGAGAGTTTCGAGTGCGTGCATCTTGAGGTTTAGACTTCTGGCATTGAGTAGCATTACTCTTAGTTTCTTATCCCTTGTGATACCTATGGAGGTGGGTTTGTCTTTTGAGCCTTGCCTAAAAAAGGCACTATGGGGGTAGCAAGAGCCTTTGCCAATATCCAAAAGCCCAGGAGTGACAGGTGCAAGCCGTCCCTAGCAAAGCATCGTGGCTTGTCGAGCATATCATCCCAAGCTGACAGGCATTGGATCCCCTTTGAATGACACCAGTACTTAAGCCAATTGTTAAAATTGATCATCTTGTCTTCATATTGTGGCATCATTCTTGGTGAGGGTAAGATGCTACTCAAGGTCAGGGTCATACCGGCCTGGGCTACATGCTCAGAGAGCTCCTTTATGTCTCTTTTCATGTAGTCCAGGGAGGTACGTCTCAGGTCATTCACACCAGCATGGACAATGACTGAGTCATATTTGTACTTGCCTTGGAGTGACCTGAGTGCTTGTGTTATGTGGTGGATCCTAGCACCCTACAGGCTGCTCACCGTGACCCACTCCTTGTTTAGCCTGGTGAGCGGGACGTCAGTGTGCCTGATGATAGTCATCTATTACAAGTGTATCAGGTGTGTTGTTTAGTCTTAAGGGCTGTGACTGTTCGGCACACTGGCTTTGTGAGATATGTGTTGCATGTGTTTTGTTTTGGGGTAGCGGTTGCTTGGGTGTCTGCTTTGGAGGTCTCTACTGCTTAGGCAGATCTTTATTTAGAGCCTCCGAGTATGTTTTTGTGTGATTATGTGTTTGGTTTGCTGTCGTGGTAGGTCTATGTGAGACTGGAATTGTAGTGAGTGTGGTTTCGTTCTCCTCCTGACTGGTTATGCCAGTACTGAGTTGAGAGAGCTTAGCCTCCAGTTTGGCTATATGGTTGCATCTCTCACATGTGTTGGAATTTGTTGGGAGGAGGAGAAGGTTGTCTGTGTACATGAGGCAGTTGTAACATTGCCTCAAGATTCACAGATTCACCAGCTGGACCGGAGAGGAGATTGACAACTGACCTTTGGACATGCTAGAATAATATTGGGAATTCCTTAATAATTGAAAACAAGGGCCAGTGGGGAGTGAGTGTGTAGGGCTTTTAATTTTTAGTGCTGACTTATATAATTGCTTTAGTGAGCAAGTGCCAGGTAACTTAAGTGCAATGTGTTACAGGTAACTTAAATGAAAAAACGACAAACAGTAACTTTCTTTCAAGTGAAACAAGGAAATAAGTACAGTAAGCAATGCAGATATCACTAGTGATCCACAGAAGTGCTGAGAAGCCGCGTATTAGGTGGAATTAGTGTTCCAGGGAAATAACAAGCAAACAAACAACAAGCATATAAACAAAGCTAGATTCAGCAGGCCTGGATCTAGTCTATGCTACAGCAAACAAGGTGTACCAATTTCAGTAAGATACAGTTCAAATATTCAGGCACTATAAACCTTTAACCAGAAATTCCCAGCTCAGAAGGGCAGAGTCCAGCCTCTTCTCCCACAAGAGTGCAGACCACAAACCTTCTTAATGTAAAATAACTGGCCTGAAGCCCAAGTGCTTAAACCAGAACTAATACACTGGGCTCTCAATCAGCAATTCCCAACTTAGAAGGATGAAAGCTACCTGTCCTGCCACCACAGTGCATGCCACAAACCTTCCTAATGTAAAACAACTGGTCTGAAGCCCAAGTGCTTAATCCAAAAGACTTAGAATGATAGCTACACTTTAATCAAGTTACTACCAAGCAGTAATAAATACAATTGAATACTTTAGAGAATGCCTGGATTAGTGCTCAAGTTACACAAACAAAGCTAGATCCAGCAGGCCCGAATCCAGTCTATGCCACAGCAAACAAGGTGCATCAACTTCAGTAAGAAGCAGTTCAGATATAGACTATGTAAGTGTGTCATCCATCTCCTTCTCCTTGAAAACTTATTTCTTATTTCTTTCTAAATCTCTAACAGCATAATTGCTTACCTCTTTGAACTGTTTATTCTCCTCATTTCTTTTAAATGTTGCCATTCCAAAAAAAACATTTATTTTATTTTTCTTTAAAACTTATCCACCATGATGTTTATTTCTTGCAAATTCTCTAAATTCTCTCATACCTGCATGAGCTTTCCATAATTGCTTAAAGCTTTTCTATATTTTCCTTATCAAAATATGTTTCATTTAATATTTTAATACCTTTACCTATTTTATAAGTCCCTTTCTTTCTTGAATTTCTATCTAAATTGCCAGACAATCTAAAAATCCTTTAACTTTTATGCATTCCTTTTCCACTTTTAGTTATTTCTGACACTATTTTAGCATCACTACCCTCTTTTTTTAGGTCACAGTTAAAATCCCCCAATTAATATTAGATCCATATCCACACTTACATAGTCTAGGATTTTTTAAACATATTTTCTCTTTATTTCTTCATCACATATGCATAAACTGATATAATTATGTAAATATGCGTTTTCCATCTCATGTCTACAACTGTTACTCTTCCCAATATTACCAAGGACACATCCAAAATTCCTATTGAGATTTTACATAATATACCTGTACCTGGAAATGTTTATTTTCCTATATTCCAAATAATCTCACCTCCCTATAACTTTTCTACTAAGAATCTGTCATTTTCTGTTAGAATTATTGTATCTTTAAGCATAGTAATATCCATATCTAGTGTTAGACACCATTCCAATACAATGACCCTAGGATTCAATAAAATACATGTAGGTTCCTTGTAGAGCCTACATGAAATGTATCCATGTAGACAACCATGATTCCTCTTTAGCAGTGTGTCATACATATTAATTATGGCACCCTGCTAAGGGAGATCACAGTAACATGGACATTAAATCCATGTAAGCAACACTTTATAGAGCCTCCCATAATTGTGGACTGTCCAGAAACATTCTGGACAGTTGGTGAGGACATCACAATACCTTTCAGCCCATTAACATAGACTGAAAGGTGTACAACAGATTTAACTTCATTAAATTGCAATTTAATTTTTTAGGTTTATGTGCTTGTTTGTGCAGTGTGGTGCATTACTTAGCCATGCTTAGCTTTGCTCACATATATAGTAGACATCCACCAGACATCTAAAAATCGAAAATGGATGTATTCAATTTTAATTATTTTTTTTGTCATGTACTTGTATGCATAGTGCAGCGTGGTGCTTAGCTATGTGTAGCTGTGCGTACAGATACAGTAGACATCTGCTGGACATCTAAAATAAAAACTGCATATATTCAATTGTACTGCTTTGCTTACCAATGCGCAAACCCACACAGCGAAGCTGCACTACACTTACAGGCACCTTTGTAATATATGTGAACATATGCAAGCTTTCTTCATTATCTCAGTGGCTACCTAGGTTGGGTTATGATCAACTGTGTAGTAAATCCTGGGTTTGAGTCCTGAGCAGTTATCTTTTTACATATATTGCTGTAAAAATGTGTCAGGTGACTGAAACATTGGTTTAGTTTAAATTAGAAAATTATTACGTTTAGAAAAGCTGCACAATGCTAACCATTGCTTAAACATGGTCAATGGTCTTTTCTAGTTTTTGCATTGCTTAGCTTCGCTTAAACATGGGTTGTGCGAGTTTGCATGATGCTAAACGACACAGCGTTTTTTGAAAGTTACAGTATGACATGTAAGTGTGGAAATGCAGCTTATATAAAGGCCAATAGGTGGAAATTTCACATCATTCTTTAGAGTCTTACCTTAGCTGTGGATATGGCTGCTTCTGTATGTGAGGTGGTGCACTCTTGTGCAAATAACTGGGGAGTACAGGAGTCCAGAGTTTTTGTTGGACTCCTGGTAGAGCATTATGGACCCCAGCTGCTGCATGGTAACTACCTGGGCTCAGAGTGTAAGTCTGAGGCCTAGGATTGATTGGCCAAAGACCTAATCAGTGCTACTGGTATCCCTCTCATTGGTGAACAGTGCCATCACCACTATGATGACCTGAGGCACAGGAAGATGGAAACCTTGGACATCTGGGTCCAAGAGGCTAGAGCTGGGCATACCCTACAGACATGTAGGCATGTTTTCCACTATTTTCTAAATATACAAACTGAATATGTGCAAAACTGGTATGCATAATGGTTTGCTTTTCTTACCACAGCTGCAGAAGAGAGGGCTCATAATGTCCAGTCCCATGCAGGACACTTGGCCAGGATGAGGCAATTGTGTGGTAAATAGGAAAATCATCAGCGTTATAACTTAATATATACCTTAATAATACAATAAAGAAATACAGATGTTGTAGTCCTAACAATCAGGTTTGATATACCTGGATCATCCTACATCTTTATTAATGTGTCATTACATATCTGAAATGGTAGAGCAAATAAGCATGCAGCACTGTGTAGCATAGCTTCCAACCATCAGTTAATGTTGGGCTCTACCCAGATTAAGAGTCACTGATCCGGTCTGCTTATTGTCTGACATATGCTTTAGGCTGGATTCAATAAATGAACAGGGTATATGGGTTGGTTAAAAAACACTGGTTGCAGAGCACAGAACAGAAAAAGACACTTGGTTGAGAAATCCACTTTATAGAGCAAAGCTTTCAGGTAAAACCCTTTATCAATACTAACACTAACTAATGTTAGTATTGATAGAGGGTTTTACCCGAAAGCTTTGCTCTATAAAGTGGATTTCTCAACCAAGTGTCTTTTTCTGTATATGGGTTGGTTAACAGAAGTCCTAGACAGCTATCTATGGTCTACATGCCAGAGCTGAAGCAGTATTAATCAATACATTGTAAAAAGTAATAGCATAAGTAATGTTTTCAAATGCAGTGTTCACTATTCCTGTATTCACTGCATATGCGTTTTAATCTGACACCAGCCAACTGTTACATCTAAGTGAATAAAGAATGCACCAACAAATGTCAGAAATAAATGTAGCACAATACCCAGACTAAGGTTCAAGTCTCTGTTCTGCTCATTTTGTCTGAAATAATGCTGTATACTGAACTCAGTAAATGAACATGGTATATAGGTAAGTTAAGTGAAGTCTTGGAGAGCTATCTTTGTGTCTAAATGCCAGATTTTAAGCAACATTATCAATAAAAAGTTTAAAAGGAGATGGTGGTTTGATAACTAATCTATTCAAAAAAGTGTTCACTATTCCTGTATTCACTATATGTGTGTTCTAATCTGACACAAGGCAACTATTATATGCAGATGAATAAAGACTGCACCAAAAAATGTCAGAAATAAATGTAGTGCAGTACCCATATAAGGTTCAAGCCTGTCTTCTGCTAATTTTGTCTGAAATAATGCTGTATATTGCACAAAAGTAAATGAACATGGTATATGGCTAATTTAACTGAAGTTCTGGACAGCTATTCATGTGTATAAATGCCAGATTTTAAGCAACATTATCAACAAAGTTTAAAAGGAGATGGGGTTTTGATAAGTAATGTTTTCAAAGAAAGTGCTCATTATTCTTGTGGTCACTGCTTTTGGTTTCCAATCCGATACAAGACACAGCTATGAATGTGAATAAATGTACTATTTCACACCAAATGCAATAAAGGTCTTAAAGGAGATGGTGCTTTGAGAATTCATTATAATCAAAATAAAGTGCACATTGTTCCTGTAGTCTCTGCTTGTCCGTTCTAATCCCATGGCAACCACCTGAGAAATGATCATCTGTCTGGTGTAATTAGTGTACATGAACATACCTCTCAACTCTCTCTATGTTTGCAGAATGTAATGACTACTGCCCCATATGTCTGGTCCTTGATTTGCAGATACATGACATTACTTGGAATGCAATTTAATGGCAAATCTGTAATCAGAACACCTTGTCACTAATGTATGAGCACACTATGTTAAAATGTTCTCTGTAGTTGTGACTTTCTAACACCATTTGGTAAGGCTTGTCTCATAATGTTCCATGCTAACAGTTTGAGAGGTATGTACATGCAATATCATCTATACAATATTAGCAGTCTGTTCTCACAACTGAAATTTGACATATGTAGAAGCATGTAGTAGTAGTCTGTGTAGTTATATTATCTGTGAAGTTACGATTGTCCTTTTTTTGTCTCACCCCACCCCTTCTCTTTTGTAATTTATTAATTATATTTATTATTATTATTTGATATTAATGTTATTTGTAATTACCTCATATATTGGCCTTCTTTATAATTTAATATTGTCTTGCTGTTAAAATTATTTCATTTACATTATTTATTGTGGTGTTCATCATTATATTCCTTTCTATTTCTTCCCATTATTCATTATTATAATCTTTTCTATTATGTTATTAGTTACATTTGTTTGATTATGTTTATTTTTACCTTATGTTTATATTTAATTTCCTACTGTATAACAAGGTCGGCCAGTTCCAGGTGATCCATCTACCTTGGGTCCTATGGCCATGCCACTAGGGCTTAGCACATCTGGGGTGCAGCCTGGTGGTGCCTCACCTGCTGCCCCTGCAGTACCTGCTCCATCAGGTAGTGCCGCACCACAGGCTGGGGGTGGACCTCCCTCTGGGAATGGAAGTGGAGGGGGTGCTTATGTCACCCATGATGAACTGCCAGACATGGTGTCTGGGCTGCTGTGCCAAACTGCTTGTGCACTCCTATGCCAGACAGAGAGCATGCTGTCCATCCTGGTGGGGCAGCCTCATCCCAAGCAATAGCATCAGTCACAATCTCCACAGGATCAGTGAAGGTGCAGTGCTGACAGTCTCATGGGTGAGGACTTGAGTCACACTGCTGCCTTGTCTGATGTCTGTGGGACTGGGATTCCACAACACCCTCCCCAACCAAGGTGTTCACCTCCCTCTTGTATCACACACCAACCCTGCCTGCTGTCCTGTCTATCTACAAGAGCTTCCTCACTTTCCCAGCTTACACCCCCCCACACACATACCTAGGTACCTTACCCAACATTCTTCTCTCACCTTAAAAAAAAAGGGAAAATGGTCACCTGTCCCCCTTCCAAAAAAATATCATCCCAAACATAGCTCTCCATTTTGCACATGTGTCCACTGGACACACTTATTTTGATCCAATTAGCTTGACAATGCACGTATGTTGTCCTCACCCCTCTCTCAGGTAGTGGTAGTCCAAATTAAGCTAAAATATCCGTTAACATGCACAGCTGTTGCTGTACAAGAAATAGATAGCTATGTTTCTTTCATACACCCTTCCTGCTCATACCTACCTGCCTTTCACTATGTTTTCCCCCTGCTTGCACCCCATTTCACCACTGTCCTATCTTCCCATTTTTTATTTCTTTAAAGATTTTTTTGTGCGACCCTGTGCAATGTGCTGCATCACTAATGTAAGCTAAATGGTGCTATATTGATATATGTGTGTGAAAAAATATTAAACACATTCAAAAAGTACACCTGCTCCCTATTTCAAACTGAGGACCACTACAAATGCAGACCAGTGCATCAACCTACCAAGCCACACAGCTAATGCATGTGTTTTAAGGAAAACATAATACTTGCCATTTTCCCATTATTAAGCATGTTTAAGCAATGCTGTGCATGTTTAAGCAATGCTGTGCATCTTGCCACTTTGTGCAAATTTGATAAAAGAGTAATATAGAAATCTGAGTGTAACTTGAACTCTGGTATAGGAATACATCACTATAAAGCAAGACACATTATAATGGAATGTAAGTGAGGTATACAGCAGCAGGTAGCTCTGCAATTATATCTGCAACATTTTAAAATACACCTGCTAAAAGATGAATGGAAAAATATGTGTTTAACTTGCACTCTGATGGAAAAATGCAACTCTATAAAGCCATGCACACAGTAATAGATATAAATGAAGTATGTGAGAGCATGTAAGTGTGCAATTTTACAGTATATTTAAAAATACAGTTGGTGTATCTGTGACTCATTATCTCAGTCTGTTAAATGCTTTGAAAACATTAATTCTTAGTCCACATAGTCATGTGTTCAAATCCACTGATATCTACCATTTAAAATACATGTATGTGTACATCACCATTATGAATTCAGATATGTATGACTGTCTCATCACCAATTTATCCAACCAAACCAGTATAGATGGAATGTCTGAATATCAATAATGGAGGTCAAAGGCCTACAGATAAGGAACACAGTTAACGTATTCCAATTACAACACTAAAAAGTGCATACAGTTTCAGGTCATGCATTATTATGCATTCACAGAGGATTATGAAGTATGCAATTCAAATGTGGCCCAGTAATATCAGACTGCAGCACACAATGATTTGCTACTAACATTACAGTTAACCACAGCTGGAGAAGTAACAGGCACATATGGAGGTTGTGCTAAAAACAAGGGCTTCTGGATGAATGCCATAACATAACACATGACTTAATGGTTGTCCAAATGATTGACATAATGGTAAATGTATCCCCTACCTTGTTCTAGGACGCAATAACCAGTTACTGTTGGACTTTCATTTTGAACTTTTCACAGCTCCTGGTCCGTGCTGGTGTGTTCTCTTTTTGTGACTTCTTTGCATTTCAGTTCGTTTTTTTTGGTTCTTGGTATGGCGGAAGAACCACCAGTTTCGGATCTGTTAAACACACCCCTTATTTTAAGGGATGACTCTGACGATGCTCCGGTGACTCGCACCAAATTCAACAAAGTCTTGGCACTTCTCATGAACATTAACAAAACCCTATCGGGCCAGACGTATTCCGACGTTTCGGACTCCTTTCTGTTTCCGGGAAACCAACAGCAAGCTGCTGGTAATGGACAAGGATTTACAATGGCGCAGGAGCCGAAAGGCACCGCTGGAACAAGCCACAACTCAGGAACCGACAGGTTACAACCGCAAGAGCGTATTTTCAACAACAGAGCACCGAATGGTGAAGCCGTTGAAAAAACATTTAACTTTAAAACATGGACTGAGCTCCAACTGGAGTTCACTAAAGGTACATTTAACAACAATAACCAGCAACTTGATTTTGATTTTGATTCCTTTAGTAACAAGTTATATACTTACAAGAACTGGCAACTTGAGATCAATTATTTGAAAGAGTGCATCAATGTTAAGCGAGTACCGAAAGGCTTAAGGAGCTACAAATTTCCAAATAATGCAACTGTGGGTTCAGCACTTCACACACAGTTGCTTGATTTGTTTAACAGAACTGGTCTTGAAATGCTTGACCTTATGGTCCAGGACTATCAGAACAAGAGTAATATTTTGCTGAATGAACTTAATATTATGAATGATGACATTGTGCAACACAGGAACTTTTTGAGACATAAAAAGAAATACGACGAAGTGTTTTTAGAGGTAGATCAACACTGTCTAAAAGTTATAGACAGGAAAATAAAAAAACTAGATAGAGACTTGCTGGAATATAGGGAGGGTAGAGCTTACCCTATGGGAACTAGAAGTAAGGGAGTTACAGGAGTTAATTCAGAAGAACCTGAGATTAGAACTGGCAATCAAAATGTTAGTAATATACCTAACACTGAACCCCTACGTAGGAGTGAAAGATTAGCACAGAAAGGGAACAACAATTCACCGCAGGGTTTTTTTCATCCCCAGGGCAGACCAATGGGGAGGAACTTGAACACCCCATTCCAACAGAGGTGGGGGAGGACTCACAACTAAGTTCGGGATTAAACTTGGAGTCATTTGACAACAATTTTTGTAACTCTGTACATTTATCTCCCAATGACAGCAACATAGTTGTCTCTCTGAACAACTATAATATTTACAACTATACAGATTTAGATATTACCCCTGTCTTTTTTGAGCTATTCACTAAAGGCTTGAACTATATTCCAGCTAGACCCTCTTATCTTCCACAATTAATTATTGAATTAAAACTCTTTATCAGAAATTTGAATTTGTCTATTCACTTTAAGGGACAAAATACAACAGCTAGCAGCATTACTAGGTCCAGCACATTCAACCCCCCTTTGCACCCCAGCTTGAAAACTTTTGAAGAACTTATAGAGAAAACCTTCAGATGTAATTTGGTAAACAGGTGTAACCCTGTGCACAACTTTAATAGGCAACTTGAAGAGGTAATTAATTTACTAAAAACACATAAAACAAGAGTTATGAAACCGGATAAAGGGGGCGGAATGGTGCTTATGAGTCAATTAGACTACGACAATGCAATGCATAATATTTTACAAGACACTGAGACATACGAACAGGCTTCCATCAATGAACTGAATGTTGCACACGCTAATATTAAGTACATACTAAATGATCACTTGCTCCAAGGTGTAATAAATGAAGAGCTCTTCAACTATCTGAATGTACCACATCCAAAAACGCCTATACTATTCGGCATACCTAAAGTCCATAAGGGTATAGTCCCTTTAAAATTTAGGCCTATTGTTGCAGGGGCTTATAGTATTACTGAACCTTTGGGTAAATATGTCGAACATAGTATTAAATCTGTGGTTTCCAAACTTCCACATGTTTGTAAAGACTCTTGGGAGTTCCTAGCTAGTATTCCCCCAAACATCAGTAGCAGTAGTCTATTAATGATTACTATTGATGTAGTAGAACTTTTCCCGAGTATACCTCATGACATAGGACTAGATTGGTTTTCTGACATTCTAACCCACTCAAGTAACCTTAGCAACAATCAAATAAACATACTTATTGAGTTTATGGGGTTAATTCTTAATAATAACTACATCTTTTTCAATGGAGATTTTTTTAGGCAGAACAAGGGGGTAGCCATGGGCTCCCCTTGTGCATCATCCTACGCTAACATAGTGTTGCACAAATGGGAAGAAACGTTTATACATTCTTCTACATGGAAAGAGCAGATTGTATTTTACAAACGCTATTTGGATGATATCTGCATTTTATGGCAAGGCTCTAAGGAATCTTTTCTTGAATTTTTTGGGTACATAAACAGAACTACTGATTTTCTGTCATTCACCTATGAACTTAGTACTACCTCATTACACTATTTAGACATCCTTTTAGTTAACACTGAAAGTGATCACTTCCAATCAACTATATATAGAAAGCCTTCTTTCTCTAACACATTTTTACATTTTGAAAGTTCGCACCCAGAATACACCAAAAGGGGCATAGTTAGAAGCCAACTGATTCGAGCATCCAGAATATGCAGTACAACAGCAAGATTTTTAGAAGAAGTAGCCTTCTTAACTAAAATGTTTTCAGAAAGAGGCTATCCACTATAGTTAATTAAATTTATTACGAAGGAAGTTCTAGACAAAAGGGACTCCCATTTTTTTCCCCTTCTTAGCAAAGGCTTACCGCTACCAATTAATAATAATAAAGGACGAAATCAAACACAGAAAAGTTTCATTTACACCTTTAGCAACGACTCAAGATTCATAGAAGACACCTTAACAGCTTTTTGGCCTATCTTGACCATGCAAGAACAGATTAAGGCCTATCTACCAGATTCAGTAACGTTTGTTAGAAAATGTGACATCAACCTAAAAGGAAGATTTGAACAAAATTCCAATCCAAGGCAGCTGACCAACAACACTACCTCTTGTAGAAAGAGTGGCACATACAAATGTGGTATGTGCAAACAGTGTGATTACCTGTTGAATGCAGAAGAAGTTTCATTACCATCTAGGAATCTAGTTATCAGGCCAACAGGTTATCACAACTGTAACACAGGGGGAGTAGTTTATCTAGGTTTATGCACTTTCTGTCTAGGATTCTATGTTGGAAAAACCACTAGAATGCTCAAAAAAAGAATCTATGAGCACATATATGAGACAGAAAAAAAGAAAAACACAAACGCATTTTATAAACACTCCTTAATTTGTACTAATATGAATTTAAAATTTTTTGTCCTTGAACGGGTTGTATTAGACCCAAGGGGAGGTGACTGGGAAAGTTATTTAGAAACTAGGGAGTTAACTTGGCAAATCAAGTTGGATGCCTCAAAAGAACCGGGTATGAATGATAGTATCAGCATCAGCAGCATACTGAAGGTTAAAAGAAATAAATTATGATGGGTTTACAGGATTTTTATGTGTTTTAACTTTGTTTGTCATAATGCATAAAACACAGATGTACTTTTTTAAAAAACAGAAAATGTTTTTTAAATTAAGTTGTTTTTATTTGATTCTTCACACATATTAATTTTAATGTTCAGTCTGATTTAAGGTAAATGTGTCACACACAAACAATACAATCTTGAGATGGTGTATTGGTTTAAGAAATATTATACAAACAGGACATCTAAGTTTATTAAGTATGGTAAGATTTGTGACACCTTAAACAGTTTAGTCACCTTTACATATTAATACACTCTAAACATGAGAATATGGTTTATCATGATTTTATATTTTATTTTATCATTTTTACATTTGGTTTTTAATGGCTTCTCCAAACCCTCAGTTATATGTAGTTTAACAAATAACATTAACTTAACAAATAAGAGAAACTAAACACATAAAAAAACTTATTGAAGTTTCTTACTAGATTTATACTGAGGAGAAGAAAGCACTTTGGCACTTTAAATGTACATTTTTTCTTGAACTTTAATTGTTTTTTAATTGTTCTTAATTGTATTATTGGTTAATTAGTTTGTGTATTTAACCAGCACTGCTGCACTTACATTTTCACCTTGAAAAAGCCTGGAATAGTCCAGGCGAAGCTTTGGTTAAACTGTTTTTTTGCTGTTTGGTCAAATTAAAGTTCTTTTTTGGAGATCCTTGGTTCAACGTTTATTCAACTACAATCTATGGTTTGCATCGTAGAATTTCTACTTGTGCACTCATTGCTGGAACTTGGTATTACCCTTGGGAATTGAAACCAGTTACTGTTGGACTTTCATTTTGAACTTTTCACAGCTCCTGGTCCGTGCTGGTGTGTTCTCTTTTTGTGACTTCTTTGCATTTCAGTTCGTTTTTTTTGGTTCTACAGCTGGAGAAGTAACAGGCACATATGGAGGTTGTGCTAAAAACAAGGGCTTCTGGATGAATGCCATAACATAACACATGACTTAATGGTTGTCCAAATGATTGACATAATGGTAAATGTATCCCCTACCTTGTTCTAGGACGCAATAACCAGGTTGCTTTTTACTCTGTTAATGATATCTTTGGCTAACATACTTACCTTGAGCACATACCTCAATGTCCTGTGGTATGTGATCCCTAAATCAGTGTCTGGCTGTACACCAAGGCTCCCACAGGTCACACTGTTACTCATAAGTGTTGTTGTCCTCCACATTCTGCATCCACTCTAACTATGCATATTGCCTGCAGCAGCAGCCTGTAGCACACTCTTCTGCATGTAATAAGAATCTACTACAAACATTCTCTCTGTGATAACATGGCATCTTTACCCCAGTACTTTATACCCTAAGATATGAGAAAGGGGATGGATTCTAAATAGAACCCTTATATCTTGTTGAATAGTTGCATGTTATTGTCTGATTATACTGAAAATCAGATGTGTATGCTGCAATTAGCATTCCTGAACCAGAGATTGGTTCAAAGGCAATCACTTGCTAATGAGAACCATCCTAAAAAGACAAACTCCTAGCTAGGGGAACTACTGTGTAAGAGAGTTACTTTCTATGGTGATCTCATTGGCACAACACTTATATATCTCTATCTTTCAACAGAGGAGTATTGTACTCCATCAGGTATGTAACCATTGTGTTTCCAACATGATGCATATGTTTGGATATACTTAGAGGGAATGAAGATTACATCAGTAAGCCTTTCTTAGAACTTTACAGATGACATGCCATTGATCTGCAGCTGTGTAACATTTACATAGGCTGTTGACTGCAGCAAGGGTATAATGTCTGTTAACAAGGGACACAGGTCTCTTCAATACTTCCTTTGTTAGCAGTTGTAATACTACATAACTGTTTGGCATTGTGTTTTAAACATATGCAATGAGGGGTATGATTTCCTGCTATGGGCCACACTACCAGTGGACTCCTGTGTTGGGTGTGTAATTATATGTGAGCATCTCTCATGGGACAAACAGGAGTAGGTCACTATTGCTACTATCAAGTTGTTTCCACACCCTTTGTATATTTAGCACATTTTTGTATATGAGATGTGTAATCAAGTGTGGAATACTGATAGCCTTCCTTTATTGCTGTATCTGTACATACTGTACACTCACGTATGTAATCCTGACATATTTTCTCATGTTTTTGTGTCTCAGGTGATATCATGCACACCAGACACTGCCCACCATTCACTGTGACTGAACAAGCTGAAAACAGCCTCATATGTATGGTGTTAAGACAACACTACCAAATCCTGCTGACCAGAGGGAGGGCAAATGAGCAAGAGCGACAAGCCTTGTAGGATGAAATGGTCCATAACATAAATGCTGTGCATTATTCAGAATCACACATATGAACAGTTGTGACACCATGCCACAGACATGGTTCACTCAGCACACAGCCTCCGGGTATGCTTATTTGGATCAGCACTGGAATACTGTAGCACTTAGCATATCAGGGTGTACATAGTTTTAGGTATGTGTCAGGTGTTTTATGGGATGGGGGGAAGGAAGCTAGCTGCAGTTTTAAGCTTATGCAGAGATTGTGACACACATACCTGTTAATATAGCAGCTACCTTAAATGAGAGATATTTGGACCTAGTACTAATGTTATAATATAACACGTGGTGCTGTTTACATTACCTCTCCCTCAAATGTTTTTTAGGACCATCAGCAATAGGAAGAGACTGTGCCCCTGCTGCTGGTAAGCACACAACGTTTTTGTAAGAGATGTAGATTTACTTCAAGGTGTTAGCTTAATTGTCATCCCAGGCCTGCTGGCTAGATTGATGTATTGTCTGCATGATTGATAAATGTACAGACATGTTCTGACTGTACACACTTTAGGGTCATACCTATGCCTTGTAGGTATGACAACAGTGTCTGATTTCACAGTATTGTCATGACTTTTCAGATGGCCATAACAGTGAACTGTGCAGAGTTCTGCAGAGTGTCAACAGTGTACATAATTTATGTTTTACTTATGAGAGTCTAGTTTAAAGATCTGTTATTTTCAAATACTTACAGATTTGGGTTACAAAATAATGTCCTCATGTCCTACAATATCAGATTGTGGGTTATACAAGACTGTAATAGTGAAAGCAGTGTATACAGCTTAACATATATTGCAATGTAGTACTGCAGAGCATAGTAGTGCAGGTATTAATCTAATGTTTTTCCCTTTTTATCACAGGTGACCAAGGAGATTAGTCTTTGTCTCCTTAACATCATGATGTCAGTGCCTCTTCAGACTCTGATGATGATGGCCAAAGTAAGGCACAGCTGGGGGTTGCAGGGGTTAAATCTGTATCAGAGGTTTGCATCCCTCGTCCGGTCTCATTATCACTGTACACAGTCAGTGGCCACAGATATTGGAAATTCAGAGGGTGGAGACATTGAACAGGGAAGTGTGGCTACTGTGGCTGCAATGAGTGTTGACAGTGGTCATAGCTAAACAGTCGGTGAGGTTCCACATAGGCAAATTGATAGGGATGCTCATAGGAGGCCTACTGTCCCTCCACCACCTGTTGCAGGTGTCTCATCACATGTCACTCTGTCATATGTTTAGGACCAACATGGAGGCACAGGCAAGTTCTGAAAGAAACTCCTGACAAATGCTCAGGGTTATGGATGCAGCACCATCTGACATCCATGACTGCTTCCACCGCATTGCTGATACCCTGGATCGGTTGACTGACGCAGTGGAAAAATGTTGGTCTGAGACATATTGCATACTATCTGTCTTGGGACACACATTGTCTGTGATGGAACATCTGATTGGAGTTGACCATTGGACTCGTGGATGTAGATCAGAAACTACATCTGCTGAGAGTCCACAGGTCAAGCAAAATCCCACTCCCATAGTGGCAGTACATCCAGGGTTCCAGAGAAGAGTGTGCTGTCCACATCAAGACATGGAAGACCATGGGTTCATGGTCCTGGGCATTCCCATGGAGGACACTATCTTGGCAGACAGCAGTCACACTCAGATAGTAGCCCAGCATCTGACCTTTGGCATGGATGTGCCAGTGCAACTCCTGACAGAGACAGTTCTCATGTTCAGGGGCATAGATGAACTATCAGATCTACCATGCATGGCTCAAAGTTGTCCAACATACAGACAGATAGGGCCAGCACTGAGTTTGACTGTGTTCACGCAGGCACTCACACACCACTGTCACATTCAGAATCACCTATAGACACACTCGCCACATTTACATGGTCTGTCTTGCCTGCTTCTCTTTCTGACTCACACAAACACTTGCCAACCTATTGGGTCAGCCTAGGCCTCATGTACCCCCATACCACACATTGTGCAAGTGATAATACCTGTACCACATCCCTGTCATCCATGTCACCAATGCAGTGAAATGAAGCTATGTGTCTAATGCACAGGACAACTATCTAAATTAATATGTATTTGTTTCATCCATTGTTGCCTTTGATATGCTACTTGTACTGTTCAGTTATAGATACTGTATGCTGCCATTATTAATGATTAAACCACATTATTTTGTGTACGTTACATTGGATGCTGTTATAATGGCTGTATAGTCACGCAATGAAAGTTGTCTCATAGAACTGTTTACATTTCACCTTCAGGATTGTGTAGAACACACCTATGGGTACACATCTACAATAAACCCATCAATGTCAGTGCACAGGATAGACTGACAGCACAGAAAAATGTCATCAGAAAGGTAAAACACTATAGATGCATGGCTCCATAGGTTCATGTGTGTATAATACGCTAACAAAAACAAGGGTGTCTTTCATCCTAGCCATGCATCCATAAATTCTGACAAGGTCTGATACCCTTGAGAAGTGCAAGCAGGGTTTTCGGAGCTGAGACATGTACAAGTTGGGGTGTGGGAGATGAACCACTTATGGTTTACCTGTGTCCATTAGAGACATTTGTCCTAAAGCAGTTATAATTGTCATGTTTCCCATCCTATCATGTAACTTGTACATGTTTTGAGGTAGGGTGGAACTCTGCTTCACATGAATCTGGAGTCTCTTACATATTGGATCTAGTCTCCGGACTACATACCTGTCTCTCCAGCATGTCCTATTTATACCATAGTCAAGTTATAGGTGTGTAGGACAGGTAATTCCTGTGCTAGTCCTTTCTTGGAGATGCAGGAAGTACACAGTGGGGTCTGACAGTTCTCTTGATGGCAGGCATACACCTCCCCTCCAAAGCATGTTGGAGACAGAATACACAGTTATGGCCTTGATGTGGTCTGCATAGGATATGTTATCTACATTGTATATTGCTTTAGTGTGGAAACTCTGTGAATGTTAAAGTTGTCAGATATGCCTGGATAATTACATACCAAAGGTGGCATTGCACTTAATGATAGATGTGAGGAATGCCAAATACAGTGGAACAATGACTTTCTTTTGTTTATAGGTTGTGCAACATAGAACGAATCTCCATATATTACCGGCCCATGACAGTCAGAGGCTAGATCACTATCTGTGCATCCATAAGTCCCTGACTACTTGGTCAACTGTTGGGGGTGTATGTTCAATACGATAGTTAACAGGGGTGGATGACTTCCCAAGGGATAGTATTGTGCATTCCTTGGCATTTACTGTTATTCCATGGCTCTGACAACAACTGAATGTCTGTGTTATCCCATCCTGGATAACTGTTGAGTCAGTGTGGGATTCAATGACAGATCCTAATTTGCAATCATTTGCAAATTTAGTCAGTCAGAGGCCAATGACAGTGGCCATGACCGCAGAGAAGTAAATGCCTAGAAGGAGCAGTCCCAGGAATGATTTGTGAGGGAGTCTACTGGTGACTGGCCTTATTGTAGCGGTGGATTCCCCAAAGCTATTGTCCTGAATAATGTCTGTCAGCCACTTGGCTATCCAATGGCTGACATACTAGTTTGCAACTAACCTCTACAGTTTGTCAACAATGCCTGATCGCCTAATAGTGACAAATGCATTGTCAGGCCATGGTAGGTAGAGTGAATCATTTTCTCCTCATCCATTGCTCTGTTTACCACTCAGTGAAATCCACGAGGTAGGGTAGGCATGATCTGCCCTTGACAACACCAAACTAGGTTTGGTCCAGTGTCTGTAGGTGTACTACATCTTTAATGATCATTTCCATGATGATTCCTTTTATGGCATTAAATATCAGGCTACTGAGTCTTTTGGGGACAGTGCTTGTCACTGCATGATGATTGTCCTGTGTGCAACTCGGTATTGCAGTTAATTCCATCATGTTTTCCAAAAATATTGTCAGCCAAGTTGTCTGAGTCTATACTGAGCACAAGCAAGCACTGGAGAGAAAACTAATATGTACACCCTATAGGGGTGAGGATGGAGTATTCCCACAGTTATTCGGCAATTGTACACCGCTCAAGCAATATGTACTGAAAACAATTATCTTGTGAAGAATGCTTAAAAGATTGGAGTCCCCTGAATTGCTGGTACCTGGCTACTACTACTGCTGGTCTCAACAAAGCCATACTCTACTGGGATACAAAGCTCATATTTTTCTACTCTCACCAGAAGTCAAACGTTAGTACCAAGTTCAAGATGAGAAGCAGGTCACAGCCTGTTTGTTGATCCAAACAGTTGGCCCACATGATGTAAGGCTCTGTAGGCTTGACATACCCTTTTTCAGGTAGATGCCCTGATTAGCAACCAGAGCAATCATTAGACTTTTGCATGTACAATGCCTTGTGTTTTGAGCGATGTAGTATTTGATTAGAGTACTGATATCATAGTTATTAGGAGCACAGCTACTGTGTCAGAATACAATAATCAATGTCAAGTGGCATAGATGTCCAAGGCTACTCTAGCAAGCTCCACAGTGGCAATGATCTATGTTATGTGACAGTTTCACAGTAATTCATTCAGCCTGCCTTTCAACAGCATAATGGTGGCCATCTGTTTGTTATGGATATGAGGCCTACTGCAGAGGAGTGGCCACCTTTGGCCAATGTGTTTCTCCCTCCCACATGTCCTAGATATGTCATACTGTATATTTATGTTTTCAGAACACAATTTTGTGTTCTCACATCATTTCACTCAACATGCGCTTGTTGTCCCATTGCTTGGCAGCCATTGTAGATTTGAAAGGCCAAAATAATGTCTGCAAAGTTGAACACGTTTTCTGTGCATGCACAGACAACCACATCTTCACTGCAAAGAGTACCTACAGACAGTATGTTTGAGGCTGTCAACAACAAGGGTATAGGAGCATGACCCTAATTTTTCTGGAGTTGTGCATTGTCACATTTGTAGGAATGCTATTGTGACCCTAACAACAGTATGATGGTTAATGCAAGTGCCACATGCCTTGCAAAGCATTGTAGTCAATGTACCATGTTATGCCACACTTCCAGGTACTATTTTACCTTAGGGTGACAACATAAAGGTGATAACATGTTAAATTAAAGCATCTATCAGGCCACTGCCTAACCATGGTCTGTTGTGATGTATACACAAGCAAAAATCTAATGCTAATGGCATTATCACTGACTGCTGATGAGATATGGAAAGCATTCCCAGCCCTCTACTCCTACTCCACACAAGCACAACATCTGAGAGATGTGACTATATTAAAAAGCTTGCATCCATGCTTTTTCACACATCAGTCAGTACATATGACAATGAATGGGTTGCCAACATTCACACTTCACTTCCTACTCCACTCAAACCCACATTATACATACCTACATGTGTGGAGGTCCATACCAGACACATAAGTAAACACCAGACACCTCAGAAACCCAAATGCAAGCCCGCTACACATAATTATACCACTGCAGAACACAGTACACATAATAGCTCATGCACCACTGTCTCACTGGTCAAACACCTGAGGCAGAACACAAAAACAAACTTATTACTCATAGTTGATTACATCATGAAACACGTTGATGCACCTCTCACCAGGCTACATAACAGAAAGGTCGCAGTTAGCTTTCTGTGAGGTGCCAGGATATGCCATATCACACATGCACTCAAGTCTGTGAACTTCAGGTACTGTTATGACTATGTCATAGTTCCTGTTGGTGTGTACAACTTCAGACATACATCTCTAGACTGTATGCAGAGATGTGATTGAGCTTACAAACCATGAGTCTCAGGCAGGTATGCCCTTGGCCTTGAGCTGCATTTTACTGTCACCTAGGATGATGGCTCAATAGAAATGTAAAATGATAAGCTTCAATAATTGCCTTAGTGTGCAGTGTCTTTGTAAAGGGATCCACTATCTGTAAGTCTGAGATAACTTGCTCAACAGATCTCAATGCTTTGCCAGAGATGGTCTTTATCTGTCACCACTGAGATTTTGGCTACTGGCTAAGGCTGTTGCCACCCCCATAGTGTGTATGTTAGGTGGTGTCTCAAAGGAATATTTTCCAATGAAAAAAATGCCATCTACAAACAACATTACTGTTATGCTGCAAAAAGCTAGGAATGTCACTACGAAACTCCACTCACTGGAAGCTGTCCCCAGCTGGGAAGATACAAACATTTGTGCAGTCACAGACACCTGGGACTGATGACTGCATCACAGCCATACCAGGCTACATGGCTACACCTCCTACCACACATTCAGACATCAAACATAAAGCATGCAAAGTAATGCAGGTATTGTATGCATTTTTATTAAGGACTGATACACATACAGACTGGGTAGACAGTATGATTCCCTGGAGAAACTGCAGGTGCTATTGACTGCTTGTAGGGCAACTAATCAAGCCATTGCCAGTTACAGGAGCAACTCCATGAATCATGGCAGCCACTGTGCTTATATGGAGACAGTGTGATTCCCTGGAGAAACTGCAGGCGCTTTTGACTGCTTGTAGGGCACCTAATCAAGCCATTGCTAGTTACAGGAGCAACTCCATGAATCATGGCAGCCACTGTGCTTATATGGATCTACATGAGTCTATCAAGCTACATCACAACAAGATGATTTTGGGTGAGTTTAATTACCCACCAGTTGGGTAGATAACTCATGGTCAAACTCACTTGCTCAGAGGTTAGTCAACTTCCTTAACTACAATGCCCTGGACCAGTGGGTTGACATCCACACAAGGAGGGGGGGCAATTTACTGGACATGGTGCTTTGCAAAGAGGGTGACCACTGTAGAACCTCCACTGTGAGGTTCCTGGTGAGATCTGACCACAAATTTGTCTCATGCAAAGTTAGCATCACACCTAAAACCCCACCACCCTCAGCAGATAAAGTAATAAAGTTCAACAAAGCAGATTATAGCCTCCTATGGGATGGTATAAATAGCTTGACTCCATCACCCCTCCCCCTCAGATGGAACAGACAACTATGTCGAGTTCTACAGCAATACTTTATATAAGCACCTGTACAGCGGAATTGACTCACCTATACCTGACAGAAGCAAAACAAGCTCCCCATGGCACAGCAAACCTGCCTGGTGGACAGCTGCCATTACCAGGCTTTAAAATAAGAGGTAGATATCATTGTCTAACATTAGGAGGCAGCCCCCCTGATGTTATCCACATCTAGTGGGAATATCAATATCATGTAGGAGCCTACATGAAGTGGATATATGGAAATGGTTGATCCTTTTAGCAATTCAGGGAATCCACCTAATTTGCATACATTTCCATGCTGACAGCCTAGAAACTACATGATGAACAACCATGTGGGCTAGGTAACAGCACTTATTCATCACTGTACAGAGTGAACACAAGGTCCTACAGTACATTTGTGTAAACAATATTAGAAATCTTAAAATGTTATTTTTTTTATTTTTGTTAAGCATGTTTGCACACTGCAGCCCATAGTGCAAATATGCTGAAATTATTTTTAAAAATTATTATTAATTTTACATATCCCCTTCCTTTTCAGACACCCACCATGTACCTTTTACACACATAATATATATATATAAATATATATATATATATATATATATATATATATATATATATGGGTTCCCTTTAAATCATCGAATGTTCAGAACATCGAAGTTCTGATCATCGAGACCAGAACATCGATGTTCAGAACATCGAAGGTTTAAAGTGGAAGTGCCGGGTAAGTGAGATTGTGGAATGTTGGGTGTGTATGCAGGGCAGCAAGGTGCCCTGCATATGTGTGTGTGTGTGTGTGTGTGTGTGTGTGTGTGTGTGTGTGTGTGTGTGTGTCATATGAGTGTTGGCATTACAGGTAGGGTACGGGAAATCTCTCGTTTAGCGCTACCGCATATAGCGGTAAATGGGAGATTTCCCTTACCCTACTGTAGTGTGATCTTGGAGATAGAATATAAAAGTAGGGGGGTGTGGGGGGCACAGCCCCCACATGGGGGGTGCAGGTGAGTGAAGCCCCTCTGCATAACATAGTGTTTGTGATTTTTTTTTTTATGGTTCATTTTGAAATTTCGATGTTCTGAACATCGATGTTCTGGTCTCAATGATCAGAACATCGATGTTCTGAACATTCGATGATTCAAAGTGAATCTATATATATATCTATATATATATATATATATATATATATATATATATATATATATATATATATATATATATATATATATATATATATATGTGTATATATATATATATATATATATATATATAAAATCTAACATTTTAAGGAAGTTATTTCCATAGTTGTAGAGTTTTACATTCCCTTCTGTCCATGTATACTCAGTGTATACTATGGATACTGATACAGAGTCTACAAAGATGCCTTTCTGCTTGTTGGATCATTCCACCTGGGTTATTTGCATAAGATTCAACTGCTTATTTGGAAATTTGCATTCCAGCGATGCTTACTGAATCTAAAATTGTTTGTGCTCATGTATGCATCTCAGAGTGACGCATACACCCCAAAACATTGTGTAGGCTTTACTGAATTCCCCCCTTAATCTTCTTTTTATATTTTTTATAGTAATTACATTTACTGCTAAAATTCTTGGCTCTTGTTTTATTGATTTATTTTCCTTTTCTTTTACCCTTTGCCTTTCTATTTTCCTTCATACCTAAGCCTTTAAATTTTCTTTTCCTATGTTTTACCCTTTTCCCAGTAGAATTCCCTGTATAATTCTCCAACTAATTTTGTCTTCAACACTTATTTCTACCATTTCTTCATGCATTTCTTTTTCTTTTTATCTTTTACTTCTCCTTCTTCTACTGACTCATTATTATCTATCATCTGCTATTCTTGTTCTTTTCTTTGATCTCTTTCTATTTCTTCCTTTTGTTCTCTCTTCTCTCTTGTTCATTCTCATGCGTTTCTACGCACTGTCTCCTTATATTCTTCTGTATTTTCCTTGCAATCCACCCATAAGAGACCTGAATTTTCACATTTAAAACACTTCAGTTCATATCTTTTTGCATCATGCTCCACTTTCCTTTTGTCATGATTCTTAATTAAATGATCAATTTTTCCACAATAAAGAATAAGGTTTTTGTTGCCTCCAATATGTCACAGTGCCTTTGTTTCTGACTAGATTTATCATACTTGAAATATGTATCATCCTTTTATTTTCTATTTTAATACAACACCTCACTCCCAACCCCAAGTCCAAAACCTCCAATATCATAATTTTTAAATGCCCATAGCATCTTCACATAACATTCTTTAAGTAGACATTTAGTGATTATTTTTCTATTTCAGTTTGAAACTGGACATAGATTGTTCTCAGTTCTCTGTTAAATGCTTGCAAAACATCCATGTTCCATGGATTACAGGTTTTCTTTAACTCATATTGTTCCAGAAAAATTATCCATGTACTGTCCTGACTCAAATATAATGTCACAAAAAGTATCTTTATTAATATGAATGAATGCTCTTACCACTTTTGGTGAGATATCCAGTGGTGTTATTATGTTATCCCAAAAGTCATATCTGTCAAGCTCTTTTTCTTTACAACTTATTTTTACTAAATGTTTCTTTCTCCTAAATTCTGTCTTCTTTTCTTCTCTTATTCCACCCAGCTTCACCATCTGTGCAACCAACTTCTTCTCTCTTATCATTTCCTTTACTTCTTCTTCAATTCTCTCCATAATATCTCCCCACAAAATTGTCTTCTGACTTTCAGGCTTACTTTAGTTAATTAAGTCCTGCAAATAAACATCTCACAACCCTTCTAATTGGAAGGCTGCTATAATACATCCTTTCTGTCTCACTATCCCCCTTGAACAACTGCTGCTGGAAAAGTACATGTGAATCCTATAAAATCACAACCACCTACACATTACTTTGCACAAGTGATTCCCCCTTCTCACTGCATGCAGGCACAAGCATTTTGGTGCTCCCACATCATCCACTCCTTTCTTTTGCAAAAGCTCAGCTACCTTCACACTCAACATATTCTCTACTCTCTCTTTCACCACAATCTCGTCCTCAAACTCCACATTTCAACTTTCTAATTGTGCTTGAATGTTCTTGTCTGCCATATTCCTTTCTGCATCACTGAGCTGCCACATTGCCTGGAATAAAAGCAAGATGAGACATAAGCAACATCCCCACTCAACAAAGAGAAAGGGTCTTTTATTTATCTTGAAAAAGAACTATTATTTACAAAATATTTACATATTTACAAATATTTGCAAATGGAAAAGTATATTGATATTCAAGTCTGTTTGCACATAATATTCAGAATTTCACTTAGAGTCATTCTAAATTTTCATCCCTATTAGACGCCTACTCCTTTTTTATAACCACCATCTGATTTTACTTAATATTGTTGCTAAAATTCATTTGTAATTAAACATAATTTCATTTATTCTTTTATTCTGTATAGCCCATATAAAATAAAATAACTTTTTAGTTATTGTTTTAACATATTTTTTTTACTTATCTTCTTATAATATTCATATTTAATCATATCCATGTTTATCTTGTCCACTTCTTTTATATCTTCAAAAAAACTTCTTCATATAGTTTTCCCCATAACGTTTTACTCTTTTACATTTCAAAAAACACGTTTTATTTCTTCTTCTTGATAATGTAAACATATTATATCAATTTTCTTTTGAAATGGCATATTTCCATTTACTGGCAATTTATTTATTACCATTCTCAACAAAAAAAAATCTTGTAATTATATTTTTTGTTTACATCATTTGCATTTTAATTTTTATAGCTTTAATTTTTCATCTGTTTGATTTTCACATTGTGTTACATAATAATATTTTATCATTACATTATTGTACCATACCTTTATATCTTTTTCTATATAATCAATTTTTATTTTCCCCAAAAGATATTTTTTTTCTTGGTAAACTTTTATTTCTTCATTTATACATTCTTCTTCCCTTTTACTATTTTTACCATACCCCTGATTTTATCATACTTGCATTTATAGACCTTTTGTCTAAGGCCAGCTTCGAGAGAAAAATTGCACAGGACACTAAGGATAATCACAAGGCTTTCTTTAGTTATGTTAGGAACCTGGGTGGTAATTCCCAGATATGCTCAGAATTAGTCCAAAATGAAAAAAAATACACCGAACCCACAGACATTGCCAACATCCTAGCTGACAGGTTCAGCGCAAACCCCCCCCCCACCAAAAGGGCAAATATCTATCCCAGCAGAGTGCTGCCCCCCTGAAATCTCAGATGCTCAGGTAAGAGCCGCCCTCTCCAAAGCAAAAAAACACAGCATCAATGGGACCAGACGGTGTCCCGGGCTGCGTCCTACATGGACTCCAGAAGAGCTAAACCCAAACATAAAACTACTGTTTAATCTCAGCCTTACTACAGGATATGTGCCCAAAGAGTGGCATACAGCAACAGTGGTCCCTCTCCATAAATGTGGTGCCTCAACGGATCCTGGAAACTATCGCCCCATAAGCCTGACTAGCTTGGCCTGCAAAGCTATGGAAAGGATCATCATGGACCTCATAAATAAAGATATTGGGGAACTACAGACACTGGATCCTACCCAGTTTGGCTTTGTTAAGGGCAGATCCTGCCTCTTAAACCTGGTTGATTTCTTTGAAACAGTCACCAAGGCCATTGTCGAGGGGAAGGGGGTCCACACAGCCTACCTGGACCTTGCAAAAGCCTTCGATACAATACCCCACTCGGGCATTATAGATAAGCTCACCAGCTTAAATATAAACCCCTATGTCACTAGAGGGATTGCAAACTGGCTCAAGGACAGAACCCACATGGTTAGAATTGCTGGAGCCATGTCAGACTCCAAACCAGTTACAAGTGGTGTCCCACAAGGCTCAGTCCTGGGACCTCTCTTGTTCGGTATATATTTCTCGGAGGTACAGGCCAACACGGAAGGACTGTGGCTGACCAAGTTCACAGATGACTGCAAACTGGGCGCCATAATCAACTCTCCAGCCGACACAAGCATCCTCCAAAAGGGCCTCATAGAAACGGACAACTGGTGCCAGAGCCATGGCCTCAAGCTAAATGCCAAAAAGTGTATAGTCACCCCCTTTGGCAAAAACAAAGTGCCCACAAATTACCACATAGGTGGTAATCCATTAAGTACAGAAGATGTAATTAGGGACCTGGGGTCCCAAGTTGATAGCAATCTCTCATTTGACAACCACGTGGCCAAAGTGGTTAGAAAAACATTTTATATAGTCCACCTAACCATGAAGGGATTCACATCTAGATCAGGGGAGGTCATCGTGCCTCTTTACTCATCCCTCATCAGGCCCATAATTGAGTACAATGCCCCTTTTGGGATGTGCCTTACCAGACACCTGCAGCAACTAGAAAGACCCCAAAAGTACCTCACCAAGAGGATCAAAGGACTCAAACAGATGCCATATGCTGCCCGGTTAAAGAAACTCCAGCTCTACTCAGTGGCATACTGCCTGTTCAGAGGCGATCTGTGCCTGACGTATAAAGCCATGTCCAACCCGGAATTAATAGACATGCTGCACCTCAGAAAATCCAAATCCCATCGAGCTACGCGCTCGAGAGACTTGAACCTCAGCACTGAAATAAATAGGACATGCTGGAGGGACAGATTCATAACCCAGAGGCTCCCTTCACTCTGGAATAAAATCCCAGTCCAAGTTAGGCAGAGTCCCTCATTGACTCTCTTCAAGAGGAATCTTGATGAGTGGATGGGAGATCGTAGGTTTACCCTGGGTATCACTTCTGTGTCACTGTTAGACAGAGGCACAGTATACTAACCTCGAAAAAGGGCATAGCAAAATAAATTTAAAATGGGTAGCGAAAGCCAAACACATTCTGGCTAGGCTTATAAATGCCCTAGGGCAGATAGCCTAGTATGAACCTATGAACCTATATAATTTTACTACTAAACACTCATCTTTTTCATTTATCCACTTTAACACTTTGAAAAAATTTAAAGAAAGCAGCATATAAGGCAGGCTTAATTGACCCAAAACCTCCTCCTTCTGTATTTATATATACAAATCTCCTCTTTTTACTGGGTTGAATCTAGAACCCCATATAAATGAAAAAAAAATATCTGCAATTATTCCTTTTTAAATACTGTTTGCAACATAAATATACTTGCTAAGTATTCTGTTTTCACATCAGATCTGAATTTATCAAATAACCCTCTTTTTAGGAATGCTAATTTATACGTTTTCCAGAAATTACAGGTTTGTTTTATTTATTCTACTGTTTTTTCCATCACTGAATTTTACTTTAAATCTTTATTCCCAAATTTTATACGTAACACAGAAATTTCATTAATTGTAAAATGTATACCCCTACCTTTATCAAGAAAAAAGCGATCTCCTTCTAACCAAACTCCAGAAAAGCAAAAAAACTGGGAGCGGAGACAAGGAAGGCTGAAAACCAACCTTCCAAATTTTATTTGAACTCAAGAATAGGTATGCACAAGCACAAAATAAAATGAACGCCTTCACAATCTAAGCGTTTTCGTCCTGAATGGACTTCATCAGATAAATCAATTAGTCCCAATTAATATTTTATACAAGATTAAAAACAAAAAAACAATCATTTTCCTAGTATTGTTTCAAACCTACAAATCAACCACCAAGCTAATTAAATATTAAGTATACTCTCCATTTTAAATTCATTAAAATGTCCTAAAAATATATATGTTCTTAAATAATTGAATAAATACAGATTATATATAAAATTAAATGAATACTTTATAATAAATGATCTATTAGCATTTAACCTTATAAAATAGTGCTTAAAATATAAAACATTTAAAATTATGTGTATGTAGAAACAACCAAGTTATATCCTTATATTGTATATGTTCACATTTTATGTAGACAACAGTGACATCTGCTGACTAAAGCTAGTAATTACCCTCTTTAGTTTCATATTTTAGCAGATCTCATTTTTAGAAGGGGTAGGATGGAAATATATTCATTTAAACCAGGTGTTTTATTTGCTTCTAGGGCCACCTGCCACCATAATTCCCTATAGGCTATTAGTTCCTCCCAGGGGCCCCCTCTAATATCCCATCTCACTTGGTCCAAAACAAAAAAATTGAAATTTAGACCCTACACATGTCTTTGAATGCCTAAAAATTGCATTAGTTTCTTTCTCTTTCTTTACATCATATATGTGTACATATACTCTTCTCTTTAGTGTTCTTTCCGTCTTTCCTACATAAAATGACGAACATTCCACACATGTAGCCAAATATACGAGCCCCCGGGATTCACAATTATAATATCCCTTACTAGTTAACCATCTTTCCCTACTTTCCAAAAAAAAGGTATACCCCTACCTTTATTACATCACCTAAGCCTTTACTTTTGCTTTATTTAAAGCCATACCTATCACATCTAGAAACTTGTTTGTGCAAATTATTACTTTTTTATCCGAATTTTGTTTTTTGCAATTATTATTCTGTTATCTGCATATGTTAACCGAACTGGAATTCTTAACCTTTTGGGTATTATATACACCACCTCCTTCATTTTGTAATTTATTTCACATACATTCACATTCATAACTAATGCAAAGAGTGTATAACTCATTGGACATCCCTGTCTTACATCACTCTTCTTATGTACCTCCTGGTTAAACTAGCCATTTACAAGTATTTTCACTTTATTATTACTATATGCTGGCATACATAATTTCCTAATGTTCTCACTTATATTATATTCTGTCATTATTACCCATATGATTTTATGTCCAATTGTGTCAAGGGCCTTATTAAGGTCTCCTATCTTGACTTTTCCTTTTCCTTTTCTATTCATAATACCATCCACAATTTCTCTAACTATCATTAATAACTCTTGTCAACCCAATTCCCTTCATATTATATATATATATATATATATATATATATATATATATATATATATATATATATATGATCTTCCATAATATTTCTATTTTAGTTTCAAATCTTTTCTTTATTATTTTTCAAAATTATCTTATAATCATTATTTAATACTACTGGTCTCCAATTTTTTAATTGTCTTCTATCTTCTTCCATATGAATTTAGGTATTCCACTGCATATTTTTTGTACATAAAACCTTCATTTAACCAGTCTTTCAAAATCTTTAATAATATATATTTTTGCCAGTCTTTCACATTTTTATATATTTCATTCATTATATTTAAACAAAATCTATAGGTACCTTTCCTAACACTGTATCTACCTCATTTAAAAAAAATCTCCCTTTCCAACTCTTTAGTCTCTTATTCTGTTAACTTTTTTACTTTCCATAATTTTTTCACTATCTTTTTTTTTCTTTAAACACCTTTAAACATTTCTTGTGTATACTGTACTACACTATTCATAATCTTTTCTTGAGTACTTTCTATTTCTCCATTTACATTTTATTTCTCTCATTACACTACCATTTACCTTTACTAATCTGCTTAGGTAACTCTATACTTCTCTTTTTCCTTGTAAAAATATATTTGCTTGCATAACAATTCTTAAATGTTTTCTTGATTTATTTCTGATGATTCATTTTCTTTAACAAATAAAACACAGTTCAACCACCAGAGCTAAAGGCATAAAGCCAAAATCAATATAAAAATGTAAAATACAGTTTTATTTGTGCAAAGGATAAATGCTTTCACATAATATGCTTCATCAGATCTTAAAGACATACAATGCATTGGCTTATTTAAAGGATAAAATACCCAATCACATCTAGCAACCAATTAATAATACAGGGGTCGTGATTTTAAAGCAGGTTTTAAAAGTATTGTATAATTCAACCCTGGTGTTCTATGAGCCTTTAGTGCTGATATCCAGTGCATCTTCGAAACCTCTATTTTGTTGAGAATATCACCACCCATAACAGACTCAGTAACAATGTCTATGACAGTGAACTTAAAAGAATGCCCCACATTGTCCTAAACATGTTTGTACAACGCAGTTAGACAACTCATTCTCCTAATATCTCCTAGATGCTGTAACACACAATCTTTTAGTTTCTGATTAGTCTTACCTATGTAAAATCACTCACAGTCAACACATGTAGCTAGATAGACTAAATTAGCTGACTCACAGTCAGCATACACATTAAACCTGCAAGATCTAGTCTTTTGACACAGTTACTTTTTAAATGCCCTCCCAAAACATGTTTTGGGTTTTTCCCAATATTTTATAGCACCCCTATCCCCTGCCACATTTATCACATTTTTATATGTATATTTTTCTCTTTCTATTTTTAACACAATATTACAACCCCAACCACCAGTCCACAAACTACTTTTGTCATAAACTTTTGAAATGTCCAGTACTTCTTTACCTAAAATTTGCAAATAACCTTCCAAAGTCTTTCTTTCTATCTCTATTCAAAATTGCACATGAATTTTCTGGGTCTATATCAGAACACCGAACATTCAAAATGTTGAGTGTTCTAATATCGACCCATTTTCAGCAAATATTGAAGAAACAGAAAACCAATTTTTTCCTAGAGAAAGAATTTGGTTGTCTGTTTCTGTTGCTTCGGTATTTTCAGTGCTGTGGTGGAAAGTTATGGATTGGGTTCAGGTAAGTGTGTAATTGTATGGGCGTGAGGGTTAGGGCGGGTTAGGTGAGTTAGGGTTAGGGTGTGGGTCAGGTAAGTGTGCGATTGTGTGGACGTGAGGATTAGGGCAGGGTAGGTGAGTTTGGGTTAGGGCGCAAGTGAGGTGACTGTGGGATAGTGACAAACCTTAGGATTAGGGTTTGGGTTAAGGTAAGTGGATAGTTAGTGGTATATGTATAGTTTAGTGTAGGGTTAGGTGTAAGAGTTTAGGTGTATGTGTATGGATTGCTGTTTGTTTGGTGTGCTTGTGTTGTGTGTGTGTTTTGGAACAGCATTTTTTTTCCCTAGGAAAAAATTTGCTGTTCTGAATGTTCAATGTTTTTAATTTTCGATTGATAGGGTTCGATATTAGAATACTCAACATTTTGAATGTTTGGTGTTCTAATATAGACCCAAATTTTCTTTTTTATTTACCTGTTAAATGATTTTATCACATAAAGATTCCATGTGTTACTGTCTTTCTTTTTTTCATATTTTCTAAGAAAATTTTCTATGGAAAAAAAAATATCCCAAACATAATGTCTGAAAATGCCTATTTGCTAATAAGAATAAATGCTCTTACCTTATGTGCTTTTACACTCAATGGAACTTTTAAATTGTCCCATACTTCATACCTGTCCCTTTCTTTTTCTTCTTTACTTTGAATCCTTACTACGTACTTCTGTTTTTCATTTTCTTCTCCCATCTTTTCTGCTACTCATCTTTTACCTTCTTTTAGGTTATGCATATGATTTATTTTCCTTCTCAGCACTATTCTTCAGGATTATCTATTCATCCTTCTTTTGTACTTTTTCCATAATGTCCCCAGGAAACATCTCCTTCATTTTCTGGCTCACTCTGTACCACCATTTCTTCAATTAAATCATCTTACAACCCTCCCAACTTGAGAGCAGTAATTATATACACCAATCATTTGCTGACTCATTTCCATCAAATAGATTTCTCTGAAACATTTTCTCAGAATCCTGCACACATTCTCCAGTCTCAACATTTGCTTTAATCTCCATTTCTTTGACCAGTCCATCATCCACTTCTCTCTCTCCCTCTCTCCATCTGCCTTCCTGTTTCTCTAGGCCACTTACACTCCTGGAATAAAAATAGGAAGTGCTCCTCCAAAAATGGGTCCCACTTGCAACATTTACTAGTAGGGTAAGTTCCTCAGTGCCTTGGCCAAATTTTTCCTAGTAGTATAAATTCCACCTTGACTTTCCCCTGAAAAGAGGCTACTAGCCTAGTGTGACTAACCTGGTCAACAAAAGATAAATAAAATAAATTGTGATGTGCAAAAGGTAATCATGAAATGAATTAAGCAGCAGTTTTGCGTCAATATTCTATGTGTGTGTGTCTTTGTTTGAAAATCTAGTCAAAACAGTTAAGAGGTATGTACTGCACAACTAGCATCATATCTTGGCTTAGGCAACTGAAAACAATACATAACTATTTTCACAGAAACCTAATGTACCATCTGTGCTGTTTCTGAAAATGAACAGTTACAAACATGAGTCTACTGACAGTACAACACACACATGCAGCCTATTCCAACACTGCACAGACTTAATGATAACTCCTTAAAAATCACCGCTGTGCAGTAATGATGTGATTTGCAAAACTGGATGTGAATCCATTTTCCTTCCCTGTCAGAGTTAAAGCCTATGAAATAATAGAAGAAAGTCTCTCAAAAAAGACTTGCCACAGTTCAATATTTGTAGTTGTACCCTACCACTTTTTACCTTACTCTATATCATGCTGAAGCAAGAGTTTCACAGAAAATTAATCTTTAGAACGCCAACAGTATCTGTGTTCTGACCATTCCAACTAGAAGATAAATAACTCCACCAATGAAACACATATAATAGTTGCTACTATGCTAAGTAATAATGCTACTACAACACATGCAAGAAAAAAAAAACAATGCTTAAAATGTGGCAAATCACTTTAACTATGACATAATGTGCTTGCATATAGACTTTGATAAAATGACTACATGAGGACATTTATATTTTGTGGATGTGTTTTCACTGAACCATAAGTATCTTTTAATTATTGTGTGTGCCTATGTTTAGGGTTACCACCTGTCCCACTTTGCGAGGGACAGTACCTCTTTGGGCAGTTGTGTCCTGACCAAAAATATTAAAAATGGCAAATGTCCTGAGATTGTAGGACATATTTACGTCCCATATTTCATGTAATAGTTGCAGAAACAGAATAAGCAACTAAACTGCTACAAGAATAAGCTTTCATTTAGGCAAAAAAAGTAAAGTTCTATCTTTTGTACTGACCATGGGTATGTGTTGGCCTGTAAAATATGATATGTGTCCCACAAATGTCCCACTTTGGCCATTTGAAAAGGTGGCAACCCTACCTATGTTCACAATGTGTTTTGAGTTTGTAGTTACAGAGTTTAAAAGGGTTGTGGTCATGCAGTAATAACAGCATTTCTGAAGAAAGTAATTAACTGATTTGTAGTCTAGAATGTTTCTTTTGTAACTGGTTTATATGTACACCCTGATCAAATTTGTTGCCCTTGGCTTTAGACTTTTTGAATTTGGGCTTGCATGTTGTGCATATAATACTAGGGTTTCTTTCTCTATATACCCTTATCTCATTGCTTTTTTCCATCATGTTTAACACTGTACAGTGTTTAAAATAAAGTGAAGTTGCAGCTTGAGGGGCACACATGTTGTCTTTAATTATTATATCATTAAAATGATTAGATTGTTAAAAATGGATTACCAATGAGACAGTCTAATGAATCTGAAAATTTAATATCAGTAGGATGCATTTTTCTAAAATGTACTGCCATATGAATCTGTTGTTCATAAAACTTTCATTAAATGAATGCTATGGTCAGATAGCCAAAAATAAATTATTATTCTGATTTATTTAGCATTCTTCACTTTAATCTTAGATATAATAAAATAATATAACATCTTACTTTTTTAGCATAATACAGAATGAAATGAGTAACTGTACTTCATGAACACTGAGTTCTCTTGAAGCACCTTAAGTCTGTTTGTGACACATTTTTAATAAAATGATCCAGTCAATAGTTATGCCTTTCAGATAAAATAAAAGACTAACACAGCTCAAGGTTCAATGCTATGCTGAGATTGTAATCAATATTGAGTGGTTGTCAATCAAAAAGGAAATGTAATGCTTTTTTTCCTAAACTGATTTCTTACAAATATAAACAGTTTGCATTTCGAATACTCATCTATAAACTTATCTATACCTATGGATACCCTGTCGATTAAACATCTTCCTTCTTCAAGATTGATACATCCTTCTCACTCATTTTAACTTTTTGGTAAATGTTATTTCCTCATCTGACTTATCTGATTTGGTTTGAATTGTCACAATGCTACTGACCCAATTTCTGCATAATTATCCACTTTCCATCTCTTCATTTTAATTCCTTGCTCAGAAAGGGCATAAATGTTCAAATTCTTTAACCTCTGCGACACTATTTGTCATACCATCATAGAACATTTGTTGCATATTCCAAAGCACAAAACAATAATTATTTAGGATTCACAAAAATAGTAAATAATTTAAAAAGAAAATGTCCATGAAAACTTGGAGTCCTTGTGTGGTAATTCACGTGATTCATAAACACTGGAGTGCAATACAGTTCGATGCTCACAAATGTTTATAAATCATGTAGGAATCCCCGCATCTCTGGGTTTGTGCTTCTTGTTGGTTTCTTGATGTTAACATGGACTGCATCTTCAGATATTGATACATTAAATAAAAAGTAAGATACTCATTTATGGCATGTGAACTATGTAATAAAAAGCAATTTCCTATGTTATATTGACATTTTTATTCCAAAAAGTAATAAAACCAGTAATATTTCTAAGAAAAAAGTAATAAAACAAAGAACATACACAGCTCATTTAACATATGACAACTGAATGATACAGTTCACGCAGCTGAAAACCAAGAAATAACCAACAGAACACTAGAGGTATTGTTAAAACATCAGACTTGAGTGACTATATTGCAATATTTACAGAACTGAGACACAGGGGCAAGAGTCTAACAGTGAATGCTATCCATTGTGGTATTGTGACAAGGGTTTGCGTAGTCCAGTCAGACAAATACAATTGAAATAATTGGCTCTCCATAAGCAAACGTGGATTTTGCTACCAAATGAAATATGGATTAAAAAATTATCATGCTTCTGACTATGGTATTCATAACTGTTCAGTTCTCTCCCTTTGAAGAGATGTATAACAAAAAAACAAGATGAAATTCATTAGCCAACATGAGCTCAAACAGCATCATCTGTAATGTTCTGCCAATACAAAGCTCAGGAACTGTGAAGCAACATAAATTATCTTACAACATATTTTTTTTCTAATTTAGCTTTCAAAATCTGTTTAACCCATTTTAAACATCTTCACAAGCACTGCAACCATATACACTTTTCTGGGACAATTCTTAAATGCATGTCATGGACTTAAAATAATTTGATAGTTCAGATTATGTATGTTTTTTTTTTCATATTTTGTATCATATATATGTAAAACATGTTATTTCAAGCATACAGTTTCCTCAGTCATTCCACTATGAATAAGGAATGTCACTTATAAAAGCACATCAAAACAATTGTTGCAACTTTGCTGTATTGATGTCTTATGTGGGTACATTGTGCTACCACTTTACATGCTACCTGCAATCATAGAGGTAACAAATATATTAAATAAGCCACAACGCAGAATATTCTGTACCAAACTGACTCTCTTATTTGATTCTTAAAGTCCTACAAAAATCAAATACAATTCAAAGCATTTTGTATGACTTCACTATTGCTTTTTGTAAATCTTTCTGCTCTTAGCATGGACAAACAAAGAACTGCATGTGAAAATTTCCTAATATGCAGAGAGAATATCCTGGCATCAATTACTCACTGCGCAATGGAAGAATAACTTCTGTTTATAAAGAAAAATAATTCTGCTGTAGAGTTTATCAATTCACTAGACTGCATTTTGAAGCAAAGAAAAACATAAAAGCACAAAAGCAGTTTTTTTGTAGTTCTATAGAACAATAATATAGTGTAAAGTAGGTATGTCTATTATCTTATGTGCATACATGGGAGATCAGGATAAGGCTCCTTTTATCTTTTTTGGAAAGCTTTATGCTTAAAAAACAGTTTAATATAGAGATCTAATTATCAATAATTCTGAGTTTTATTTGCTTTAAATTTTCATTTAATTAGTGGATGTTATTTCTGAATTTCACAATATTCTCACTCTCTGGATAACCAGGATAGTGTTACCTACTTTTCTGGGAATTACTACCTGCCAGGTCAATAGGGCAAAATGACATTTAAATGATACTAGTATACTAATAAAATGTAAGGAATCATTTGCTATTTTTGACGACAAAATATACATACAATATAAATTATGGTTCTCCATCTGGCACATTCAACTCTGTTGCAAAAAATGTTATTCTTGTATTTAAAATGCTTAAAAGCGCCATTTCACTTTTTCTGATTTTTTTTATTTACTATTTTACCATGTTCATTGTCAGCTATGCAAAAAAAATGAAGTTCCAGTTATTGTGCCTTCAATATAGAATGAGTTTTGTGTTGCTAAGTGTGTAATCCCTCTAGACAAAGATATCTCTTTTCAGGAGCACAGTCTGGTAAAGTAACTTACTCAGAGTCACACAGTAGGCAAATAGAGGTGAAGGGATTCAAACCCTGCACTGCTGACATCAAGGGAGCAACTCATTAACAGCTCAGTTCAAAACCTTAATCTTCAGTACAAACTGGCAGACAAATCATGATTCATTTATATATATATATATATATATATATATATATATATATATATATATATATATATATATGCACACACATATACATATGAGCAGAGACAGACACACACACACACACACACACACACACACACACACACACACACACACACACACACACATTTAATTCACTAGTATTCACTGTTTTTGGAATTATATTTCCCCTATAGCAAATACGCAGGGAATAGATATGGGCAGTTATAACATTATTTTCAGCAGAAATGTGGAAGACTGACAGTAGAACAATATCTGTATGTATGTAGATAATATTAGCATTAAGGAAGCCAGAAAGGTCAATATAATTGAATACAAAGCAGGAGAACTTAAGCCTTTGATGCATGTCAGGTAGCAAAGTAAAGTAACAGTCCATCTGTTTGGTGCTGTTTTATAAGGCTGAGTGCCTAGATAGCAGTGATATATGATTATTGCTGTTGAGTACAATCCCGCAGAGACCTGATGTTAAAATGTAGGCACAGATATATCAATCTTATGTGTCCTTTAGGTAATACATCATGGAAGTCAGGAATCTGTAAATCATTGTTCTTTAACCTAGTTGTCTTCAGCTAGCCTTTGTGCACTTCACTTTTTGTGACATATGCTTCATATTTATTTAAATCTGTTGTTATTTTGAAGTAAAAATGATTCTATAAGCAAAACAACATCCGTGTCAAAACAGAAAAGCAGTAAATCACTGATTAATTTGTAAAACAGCATATGCTCATAGAAGCTAATGGTGCCCTTACAGAAAATTGACAAAAATGTCTTGAATGTGAATTTTAAATCTTCAAAATTACTTTGGTAATTTGTGTCGATGCCAGGATATCCACAAACTGTGACCCATCAAATTCTAGTCAAATATAATTTTGAGTGTAAAAGCGTTGAATTAAATTACACATCAAGTGTAATTATGACCGTAAATGCCTTGAATTAAATTGTTCATCATTGTTAATTATTTTTTCATTAAAGAAAATCAATGATAATATATTACCTTTGGTTAATTGTTGTTAGGTAATAGTCATTGTAAACTCATGGATTATAAATGATATGTCATTCATCAATATAAAGCAATACCTAATTGTTTTAATTTATATGGGATTCTAAACGAGGTAAAGGAAGTCAAATGCATGCAGTGCAAAAAACACAATTCTTCATAGGCAAGCATCCTGAACATTGAGAAAAGGCATCTAGAGGAGAGCTATCTAGTCAGTTTTCTTATTTATGCACATTGGCACAGCACTTTTGTGACTTGCAGCAGATACTGTCACCATCTGTGAAAGCTGTTATATAGAAATATTTAATTCAGGTTAAGCATCAACAGTGAAAATTATCTCCTAACTTTTAAATAAGTATTATACACAGATTAGCACTGATATTGATTTATTTATATTTTTAGAGAAATAAAATATGATGTGAGAAAGAGTTAATAGGTGTTCATTATTGTGACTAAATCATTAAACAAAGGAAAACAGCAATAATTATGAAATGCCAGAAAGGACAAAAATACATGTTTAATGCTCTAAAAAGAACTCACTGTGTTCATAATAAATGTCATTACGTTACAGAATCTCACATGACAAATCTTTAATGGAACAATTATACCTTCTACATATAATTTAAAATACTGTTAAATATACATTATACAGCATTTAAATCAGTGAGTTTTTACATTTCCTGTTGAATTAAGATATACTTTTTTTATATATGTTTTAATGGTATATGCTTAGGCCCTAAAAAAAAGAAAAAAAAAACTGCAGCTTCATAATTTATCTTCTTAAAGTATGTGTCATATTTCTCTTGAGATACATATTTTATTTTTTCGCCTTACTAATTGCAGAGCCCAATTTTAATCATTTTGAAGGTACCACCGTGCATTGCCCCCTTCTGCTTTCTAACTCCCAGTGGCCTACTGGAATTTGAATTCTTTCTTATTAGGTAACATGAATACATGCTATTATGGCTCTGTGTATGTGTGTGTGTGTGTGTGTGTGTGTGTGTGTGTGTGTGTGTGTGTGTGTGTGTGTGTGTGTGTGTGTGTAAATATATATATATATATATATATATATATATATATATATATATATATATAGATATATATATACACACACACATATAGGTATAGAAATAGATATAGATATATATAGATACGGATACAGATATAAAATTTAAACACACCAAAATTATACTTAATTAAGCTTACTGTAAATGTATACTTGTACTTCCTGATGAAGTAATTAGCATTGTTAACGAATAATATGTTAGTTTTTCTTGGCCATGATATATCTAAGTCTTATATCCCACTGTTGGTTAAATAAAAGACTGCAGGAACAGCCCAGTCAAACTAAAATATCCCTTGAGTAATACTCTAAACCTGTTGTTGTGGTGGCCCATGGGTTACATGCAAATATTGATAGGTGCATAAATACAGATTTAGGACAGTTTATAGAAAACTTCTTTATCTTGTCCCCCCTATTCACTGCTAACAATGCATTCTGCATTAAGCAGCAATAATTAGCATATGTTACCTCAAAAATAATGTGGGTGTTGTTTACAAGTCTGGTATCACAAGCAGCACTAAAACAGCAGATTATATATATGTACACAGCACACAAGCACAGTTATAATAAATATCAGTTTCTCCTAACTACACTCTACCCCCATTCTCACCACCTTCTTAACAATAAGAAACACCCTAACCCAATTAATACTTACCCTTCCCTCCATTCAGCCCCTCTTATTCTATCCTCTCTCAGTCTCTCTCTCTCTCTCTCTCTCTCTCGATTTCCATCTTCTCTCTGATGACTTTCGCTCAAGTCAGCTCTAGCTTTATACATTACCATGGCACATCATACAGCTAAAATACATCTCAAAATAATCCTGCACAATGTATGCTTTAATCATACACAATGTTTAAACTGAATAATTTATTGCCCAGTTGCTGTACATACCAAATCTTTTTTCCCCTATGCTTTACTGTTTACTTCTTAGTCAATGTTAAACTGCACTGGTTTCTACTTATGCATATTTCTCTGATATCATTATTAGTGTTTGGAACTTTCTTCCCTAGCCTACATAAAAAAAATGGGCAATAACTCAGATGGACTTTACTGTTAAAAAAATATGAAATAATAATAATAAAAAAGTAAAATAAAACTTCATGCAGAAAATAAATATACCAAGAATAAATCTTTGGTTTTCAGCACTAAAAACAATAGTGTGGTTTTCATAGTCTGGGATTTCACAGTAATGTAGAGGTTATCTCTGAGGAGCAACATTACATGTATATGCAGATAAGCTAAGCATAGTTTTTTGTGCTGAATAAGGAGAAGTGAAGGCATTTTGAAAAATGTGCCTATTTACGGCAAAAATGTAAAGGACCTAATGTTGAGTGCTAAGTATGTATGAAGTTGTACATGAAAGCTATAGGCTTTGTATGACTTCATATGCATTTGAATATTGCAGAGGGATGCAGCTAAGAACAGTCACAGCTGAAACACTTAAAGCAAGCAACATTTATTATTAATATTTATAAAAAAAGAAGTTGAAGGTTAAAATGTTTAATATAGGGGTATCAGTATGAAGACACCCTGTTATTTATTTTAAATAATGGAAAGGGTGAGAAAGAAAAAGACTGAAAAAGGGGAGAGACAACAAAGAGGGAAACACAGAAGGAACACATCAAGAGGGTTGTGCTGGAGGATGTGGGAGAGGAGGGGTGCTATGATTTTGGTGGGGGGCAGACACCCCTATTTTTTCAATTTTTTTATATAAATGTCACTGAAAGGCTAAGGGAAGACTTGGGAACCAGATGTGACAACAGTGAGAGTCCCCAGTCCACAGAGCCTCAAACATTTCTACTGCCAAATGGTGTTGCAGTGGAGGACTCTGATGTTGTGGGGGGGGGGGGTGGGTTGTGGCCGCATATTGGTTGGCATCACTTGAGGCATTTTGTGTTAAACCTGCTGAACAGAGGCTTTTAATGGCTGAAGTTGTATGTCCACAACCTGCTCTAGTATGTCCTTAACCATGTCCCAAAGCCCCTGTTCAGTGAGGCTTGCTGGGCTGCCACATTCCAGGGCTCCTACAAGATTACTGTCAATGCCCTGGCACTGCAAGGATGTCCCTGGATGAGCAGAGAGTGACTGCTCCATAACCTGGCAGGTATACACTTGGGCTACTTCGGGGAATTTAGATCTGTAAAAAAAATGTACATAAATGGGAGAGAAAGAAAATTAAAAAAGGGGAGAATGCAATATTAAAATGGGAAAAACAGACTAAAAAGGTGGGGTGACAAATGAGAAAACACAATAAAATCACAGATGTACAGTATTCAGTTTCGTACTTTAAAACAATTTTAATTTTTATAAATCTTTAGTAACGTAAAACAGAATATACAAATAGTGTTTATGCATACATGGGACTACTGACTTGGGAACTGCTTATGTCTATGTGGGTAGATTGATATGTAAAGTGCTTATGCATACTTGAGATGAAATGATATGGGACATTCTTATGCATACTTGGGAAGAAAATGTGTACAGCTGTCAAGTGTTGGTGGGGTTTGCGATTTGTAATGTACTATACTATACTAACATAAATGATCATATCTGTGCTTAATATGCATTTGTTTGCAACATTGTACTGAAACCACCCTTTATAAATACTTACATCTTACAAAATCAGCTAATGACAGAATTCTGCACTTATAAATTGATGGGTCTTTTACATTTGGTTGCAGTAAATACCTGAATGCACTATGCTGCTTCAGTTGCTATCCTTAATACGTTATTTCTTTATATCTATTAATGAAATCAGTTGAACACAGAATATTATTTGTTAATTTAGTCATGCTTACCAGCAGCTTCAACAAGTCTAGCAGCTCTCTATTGACTCTGATTATAATTGATTTTACTGGCTAGAAAAAGAAGACACAAGATAATCATTGTTTACCTGTATTTCACCTCTTTTGTCCTTAACATTACTGATATAATTACTACTAATTTGAAAGGCATTTCATTAACTGCTGTACTTGTTTACTATGCATTTGTTTAAATATTTATTACTATCTAAATGTTCATACTATGTTAATCTTATTTTTATTGCAAGTTATAACTAAATTATTTCATGTTTATAGGTGTGAATAGCTTGTCTGTTTGGCAGAATGGTGGTTTGAGTTATGTTTTGCACGTAGCAGTCTGTGAATTGTGCTCAGACAGTACATGTACATACACAGAAAAATGTAGAAATTCAAGGAAGTTTTCTGTTCCTAGCTTTACATATGCTCTGATAAAATGATGTGCGATTTGATAGTTTTCTGCCTAATAATGGTAAGTATATAAGGGGATGGTTTAATAATGCATATGGGAATAACACAACTGGTAATTTCTCAATAAAGCATGTGCTGGTCATTCATTTGACTCTGTAACCTCCACCCCCTCCCAAAACCTACACTCTCCCCTGGATTCAGCAAGCTCTGCATGGAGTGCAGGAATAGTGCAGGAGCTGCTGCACTTGATATGGCCGATGAGTGATCCAGGAACGAGCTCCCGGGACATGAACGAGTGATCCTACACTATTCCTGCATGGACACCACTTCTTTATGCTAATTACCTCATTTGCTGGTGAAAACCATGCAGATGAGGTGAATTAGCAATCCAGGAAGCAGGCAGGCATCTGTGCAGGAATAGTGTAACCTGCAGAAATGTATTCGGTTACTAACAGAATACATTTCTGGAAATTACAAAATGGAGGCATGACAGCTCCGATGAAAGCATGTATTCAATGTAGTAGGCATGCCAATGGCCAAATATATGGCCATTGGCATGAGAAATAGTTGCAAAATTATAAAACATAGCTTTTGTTTGGCTGATTTTGGCCGTTTAAGCTTAAGGCAGCGGTGCGCAAAAGGGATCGGCCCGAAAATAAGAAAAAAAGTTGGAAATAAGCTTTTAAACCCAAATCAGGATTTTGCCATAATAGTCAATGGCATAATAAGACAACAATATCAGGGAATAGTGGTTGCTTAAGAGGAAGGCTGAGTGTGAGTGTGGTAACTAGGAATTAGCATTCTGTTTTATGCAAATGAGAGGATTGATACTGAATCACAGACTTCCTCTCAGAGTTAGCTTGCAACCAACTGTGTAGGTGCAGCAACACCATTGTATAAGTATAAGAGGTAGATGACCTCATAAGGGGGAGTATCATGCATGCTGTTAGCTTAATGGAGCTCTGTGGCCCATGTTTTCCCTTAGCTAAGCACAGCTAAGGAAGAGGGTATGTCTGCAGCTGCCTAGCAGTGTTTACGTTGCCTAAACAGGTGTGCATGCCATGCACTGGGTTTTAAACAAACAAAAAAACCCAGGAAATAGCAGCTCTGTTCACATCTTAACACTGGGTATGCGTGCCGTGCCTCGGGGTTCAAACGGGAAGGCAATGGGAATGGAAAACAGTAGTAGGAAGGAAATCAAGGAGAACTAGCATAGCTGGCAGGTTACATGCATCAGAATCAGCCAATTACACATGGAACAGCCTGGCACACTACTAGGCGTACACTGAGCCAAGTGGAGGAGGGGCATTGACTTCAACTCTGATCTGAGGTACATAACAATAAGTATCATGTTTTTTTTTTGCTTATTTTTACTAGTTATTCCTTCTAGCAATTTATATATAGCACTTTTTATTGTCTGATGTATTCTTTTTCTGTATTTTATTGCTATTAACTAATCTGCATGGTTAAACTAAAATTGTCTGCCTTACAGGACCTGATAAATACGTTTTTTACTGTCACACTGTTTGTAAATCTTTTTAGCTAGCTTCATTGTGTGAAAGGTATTAATGGGAAATGTTCTCTACTTGTTAAGCATCTATTTGTTTGTTCTGATTTCCTGCAAAGGAGTGCATCATATAACTGATTTGTTTGGAGTTAAAAGCATTCTGTAGAGTCTCCTTGCTCCCTTATCTGTTTATAACTTTCATTTTGTGGCTCACTGCTGTTTTTCTGCTGTGATAAACATTTCTGTAGTGTTTACTGTCCAAAAGAGTGTAGGCTAGTAGTTGTAGTATTGTCACAGTTCAGATTTTCTGTCTCTAGACCTGTTTGTTTTTGCAGTGGTTGTTCTGAGCACATGACCTGGCCATCTTGAAATAGCAGAAGCCTTTCTTTACCTTTGTGGCAGGATTGTGTTGATTGACTGCTGGCTGGTGGAGGTTGGATGGTCTAAGGGTTGGAGTAAGCACTCATTGGTTCTTTTGAGCTTTTTTAAAAGAGTTGTTTAAGATTATATCTTCTGGCATTCAAGCCCTAACTTTGAGAGGATTTCTGTCTATACACACTGATCCGAGTGGAGGAGGGGTATTGACTACAACTCTGATCTGAGATATATAACAATAAGCAACATTTGTTTTGCTTATTTTACTAGTTATTGCTTCTAGCAATTTATATGTAGCACTTGTTATTGCGTGCTGCATACTTTTTACTGTATTTTATTGCTATTAACTAATCTGCATGGTTAAACTAAAATTGTCTGCCTTACAGGGCCTGATCAATAAGTTTTTTACTGTCACACTGTTTGTAAAGCTTTTTAGCTAGTTTCACTGTGTAAAAGGTATTAACAGACATTTTCTCTACTTGTTAAGCACTTATTTGTTTGTTCTGATTTCCTGCCAAGGAGTGTATCATATAACTGATTTGTTTGCAGTTAAAAGCATTTTGCAGATTCTCCTCATTTCTTTATCTGTTTAAAACTTTCATTATGTGGCTCACTGCTGTTCTTCTGATGTGATAAATATTTCTGTAGTGTTTACTGTCTAAACGACTGTAGGCTAGTAGCTTTAGTATTGTTCCCCACCCCCCCTCTGTGCTGGTGTCTTGCTGTTATACTTGGTGGCTTTGCAGTTGCGCACCCCTATTGTAAATTTCATCTGGGACACTCCTCCCAGTCTAGTGTCATTAGCTCATTCTACCTAATACAGAGAGGACATTTGAGAAGGCCAACCCACTTAGTTTCCTAACCTTGAATTATCTTCTGCTCCTCCTCTCTACCTTTCCTTTACAAAAAAAACTTTGCTAGAATCTCGCTGTATTCCACTTAACTGTAACAAAAAGAAAGTATGCTTGTTTCCTGCCTTTCCTGTAACTAGTCTAGTCCAGATACAGATATGCTATATCCAGGACTGTTTGTAAGCTTTAGATGCCTCCAAGCCTGTCTGTGTTGGAGGGAAGCCTCCTAGCTTATCAGTGGGAGTGGTAAGTAGTAGATAACCTATCTACCACATAGGGAGTGGTTTCTGGTCCAGAAATTGTAATTATTGGCTGTTTGGGCAATTTTTCCATCTCTCTCAACTTTCTGATTTAAAAGCCCGCATTTGCACTTGTCCTCCCCCTTCCTGTAACTAGCCTAGTTCCACATACAGATTTGCTGTATCCAGGACTGTTTGTAACCTCCTGAGCCCCCCAAGCCTTTCTTTATTGGAGGGAAGCCTTCTAGCTTATCAGTGGGAGTGGTGAGCACTAGGTAACTTCTCTACCACATAAGGAGTGGTTCTAGACCAGAAATTGTAGTTATTGGCCGTTTGGGCAGTTTTTTCATCTCTCTCAACTTTCTGATTTAAAATCCCACATTTGCACTTGTTTCCCCCCTTTCCTGTAACTAGTGTAGTCCAGATAAAGATTTATTTGCTGTATCCAGGACTGTTTGTAAGCTCCCGAGACCCCCAAGCCTTTCTGTGTTGGAGGGAAGCCTGCTATATTATCAGTGGGAGTCGTAAGCACTAGGTAACCTATCTACCACATAAGGAGTGGTTTCTGGCCCAGAAATTGTAGTTATTGGCTGTTTGGGCAGTTTTTCCATCTCTCTCAACTTTCTGATTTAAAAGCCCGCATTTGCACTTGTCCTCCCCCTTCCTGTAACTAGCCTAGTTCCACATACAGATTTGCTGTATCCAGGACTGTTTGTAACCTCCTGAGCCCCCGAAGCCTTTCTGTATTGGAGGGAAGCCTTCTAGCTTATCAGTGGGAGTGGTGAGCACTAGGTAACTTCTCTACCACATAAGGAGTGGTTCTAGCCCAGAAATTGTAGTTATTGGCCGTTTGGGCAGTTTTTCCATCTCTCTCAACTTTCTGATTTAAAATCCCACATTTGCACTTGTTTCCCCCCTTTCCTGTAACTAGTGTAGTCCAGATACAGATTTGTTTGCTGTATCCAGGACTGTTTGTAAGCTCCTGAGGCCCCCAAGCATTTCTGTGTTGGAGGGAAGCCTGCTATATTATCAGTGGGAGTTGTAAGCACTAGGTAACCTATCTACCACATAAGGAGTGGTTTCTGGCCCAGAAATTGTAGTTATTGGCTGTTTGGGCAGTTTTTCCATCTCTCTCAACTTTCTGATTTAAAAGCCCGCATTTGCACTTGTCCTCCCCTTCCTGTAACTAGCCTAGTTCCACATACAGATTTGCTGTATCCAGGACTGTTTGTAACCTCCTGAGCCCCCGAAGCCTTTCTGTATTGGAGGGAAGCCTTCTAGCTTATCAGTGGGAGTGGTGAGCACTAGGTAACTTCTCTACCACATAAGGAGTGGTTCTAGCCCAGAAATTGTAGTTATTGGCCGTTTGGGCAGTTTTTCCATCTCTCTCAACTTTCTGATTTAAAATCCCACATTTGCACTTGTTTCCCCCCTTTCCTGTAACTAGTGTAGTCCAGATACAGATTTGTTTGCTGTATCCAGGACTGTTTGTAAGCTCCTGAGGCCCCCAAGCCTTTCTGTGTTGGAGGGAAGCCTGTTATATTATCAGTGGGAGTTGTAAGCACTAGGTAACCTATCTACCACATAAGGAGTGGTTTCTGGCCCAGAAATTGTAGTTATTGGCCGTTTGGGCAATTTTTCCATCTCTCTCAACTTTCTCATTTAAAAGCTCACATCTGCACTTGTTTTTTTCTTGTAAATAGTCTAGTTCAGATACAGATTCTTAGTTTTAGTACTTAAATTTGCTTTTTGGTGCTCAGCACTTGTTCAGGACTTGCAGTAAGTACTAAATAAGCTACAAGTTACTACAACACTCAACCTTCCTCATTACCTACAGAAAAACAGTTTTCGTACTTACTTTCCTCACTTGCTTAGAGACAAACAACTCTTGTACTCACTTCCCTCACTTGTCTAGAGGAAAATATTTTTTTTATTCAGGCATGTCCAAGGGTCAGCTCCCAGTGTTGTCTCCTGTCTATCTGATGAACCTGAGCATCTTGGGGCAATGTAGCAATTGCCTCATGTACACAGACAACCCTCTCCTCCTACCAACCAACACTAAAACCTGTGAGAGATACACTTATCTAGCCAAACTGGAGGTAAAGCTTTCTCCAACCAAGACTGAACTTGACAGTCAAGAGGAGAAAGTAAACACTTGCATCACACCACACTCATCACATAGTCCTATTAAAGCTACACCACCAAAATCCACATATAGAAACACAAAAACATTCACAGAGGTTCTCATTAATAATCTGCTCAAGCAACAGAGACCTCCAAAGCAGAAACCCAAGCAACCTCCACCCCAAACAAAACCCAAATGACACATAGCCCACAGACTCAGTGTGCCACTCAACCATAGCCCATAAGGCAAAACAATGCACCCAACACACTAGTCATAGGTGACTCTATAGTCAGACACACTGATGTCCCACTCACCAGGCTAAACAAGGAAAAGGTTATTGTCAGCTGCCTGTCGGGTGCCAGGATCTGCCACATAACCCATGCACTCAGGTCACTCCATAACAAGTACAAATATGACTCTGTCATTGTCCATGTTGGTGTGAATGACCTGAGACATATCTCCCTGGACTACATGAAAAGAGACATGGAAGAGCTTTCTGATCTTCTAGCCCAGGCAGATATGACCCTAGCCCTGAGTAGCATCCTGACATCACCCAGAATGATACCGCAGTACAAGGACAAAATTTATTAACTTCAACAATTGGCTAAGCTTCTGCTATCATTCTAAGGGGATCCAGTATCTGTCTGCCTGAGACAACATGGTCGACAGACCATGATGCTTTGCCAGAGATGGCCTGCACATGTCACTCCTGGGATTCCGGATTCTGGCTAAGGCTCTTATCGCCCCTATAGTGCTTTTTTTTAGGCAAGGTTCAAATGACAGATTCACCTCTGTAACAGGAACAGGCAAGTAAAAACTAAGGATAATGCTACTCAACGTTAGAACTCAAAATCTCAAAATGTACTCCCTCGAGGCACTCCTTAAAATGGAGAACATCGATATCTGTGCAGTGACTGAGACCTGGTTCAAGGCTCCGGAGAGCACCCCCTGCATTACCAGGCTATAACTCATACCACACTTTTCGGCCATCTAAGCTGGACTGGAACACCAAAGGCAGAGGTGTGTCCATGTTCATTAAGGATATCCACACCTCCAGGCTAGTTGCTCAGCATAATGCATCCAAGGTTATCCAAGTGCAACCAACTCTGGGCAAAACTGCAATCCAAACTGTAGCTTGCTGCAGATCCCCCACCATGCCCCATGATTCCACTCCTTTTTTCTTGATATACTGGAAAATATTAGGGTTCAACCAAACACCCTAATAATGGGCAATTTCAACTACCCCACCATTAACTGGGAAAACTACTCATGTACCAACTCCTTTGCTCAATGCTTTCTGGAATTCATAAATTCCAATGCCCTGCATCAACTTATCCGCAAACTCAACAGGGGCAACAATATCCTAGACCTAGTCATTACCCACACCCTGGATCAACTTATTCACACCCCCACCAGGGGCAACAATATCCTAGTCCTAGTCATTAGCAACATGAGTGAACAGTATTCCACACCTGAAGTCAACTCCTTGTTGGTCAACTCCAACCATAAGCTAATCACCCTAGATATCCACATCCCGCCCCCACCCCCATTAAAGAAACCATGGTAAAAAATTTCTCTAAAGCCAACTTCATGCTTCTTAAGACAGGAATGGTGTACTTCATGATACCCATGAAGATGGACAATACAATTACGACTGCTGAATCTTACACACATGCACTCTATAAGCACTTACATGAGTGCATGGATCATGCTATCCCAAACAGAACCAAGACACCAAAAAAAAAAAAAAAAAAAGAAGCCAATCCGGTGGTCACCTGCCATAAACAAACTGTACAACAGAAGGAAGAAACAGTTGCAAAAGAGAGTTAAATACCATGAGTGGAGGAGCTCCCTGGTCAGCCTCAGTAAGAAGCTGAGATCCCTTATAAGATCCTCCAAAGCTAGCTACAAAAACAAAATCACCACTGATTCTAGGGACAACCACAAAGCATTCTATAGCTATGCCAAGAATCTGAATGGCAACACCCAGATCTGTTCTGAGTTACAGCACAACGTCATGAAAATTACAGAACCAACTGATATTGCCAACATCCTGGCAGATAGGGTCTACGTAAACTGCAAGGGCTTTCACTCCATCAACTGCCAGGTTGTGTGCGATGCCCAGGGTATTATCTTGAATGTGTGTGCTGGCAGCCCTGGAAGCTATCACTACTCCCACATCTGGCATATGACACAGCTGTACCAGCCATTTGCCAGTGGGGACATCCCATATAGCCACCTAGTGGGGGATGCTGGCTATGCACTGGAGGAATGACTGATGACACTCATTAGAAATGCACACACACCCGAACAAGAACTCCATAATGAGGCATATGCACAAACCAGAATCATAATAGAGTGTGTGTTTGGGATGCTCGAGTCACGGTTCTGCTGCCTGGACATATCCGGTGGAGCCTTGCAGTACTCTCCAGCTACATGTACACAAATGTTCATAGTATGTGCCATGCTACACAATATGATCCTGTGGAAACAGCTGCAGCAGAAACAGCATGAGGCAAGGCCACACAGCCCCCCACCACTGCCAAGGCCATCACAGGCACAGAGGGACTCGGAGAAGGAACAACTTGAGCCTGCCAAAGAAGGCAGAAGGAGGCATGCCCAGTATGCTCAGGCCTTGGCAAAGAGGCAATGAATAGCACATACTCTGAAACGGTGGGGACCCAGGGAATGACACCTCTCTCTGACTCACACATACAGTAAAAGGGATGCCAAACATGACACTATCTGTGCTTTACCAGGTATATGGAGTGTACTATGTGTATCCGGCATAGTCAGCCCTCTAGCACCATCCTCAATACTGGCACAGCAACAAGGTAAGTCACTCTTCCTATCAAGTGCTGAATGGAGTAGTATGTGCTGATAGTTGTATATATGGTATGGATGTGAGCATGCAAGGGAATCGGGTGGCTGAATGGGATGGCAGCAGATAGTGGACACCTATATGGGCAGCATGAAATCCATAACAAATACTGGTGTCAACATACTAGGCAGTACTAGACTAGGTGACAAATCCCACTGCAGTACATGTGGTGGCCCAAATGTGTGTCCATAGTACACACACATGCATGTCAATGAGGCACACATACCCACAACCAGCCTCATCCAGCAGGACAGGTGTAGATGACCATAAAGAAAGGCTGGGCAAAGGCCTCCAATTGATGGCAGTGGTTAACAGCCTGCCTCCAGACCTACCCAGATAGACTACAACAGGTCTGGCAGTTGTATATTAGTTCCGAAGGGTAAGAAATCTGAAACTGAAATGTAGGCCAATAAAACCTAAGATCTGTACTCTACTGATATGCCTCCAGTCTGCATGATAGGTCAGAATACAAAATGAAATGGAAGCCAACAGAGTACCTGAAATACCAGTACAGTCAAAGTAAATGTTTAAAATCATCAGGTGTGCCCCCTCCCCCCACAATCCTATGTATAAATGCAGTAACTTGTATGTGTGAGGTGTAATAACAGCGGAGCACAGATTACCTGAGCTGGCCAAATCTACAGGATAAATTGTTGCATGTGTACAATATGCAGGGGTCCATGTGTTAGGTTGTTCTGTGTTCAATATTGTCTGGAAGTGGTCAGCATGTAGGCATGGAAGGTTGTGTCTTGGTGGCCTATGGCCAGTACCGTGGATGACAGGGCCATGTTCTGACAACTGCAGTGCCAACCACAATGCTTCTCAGCAACACCCATGTTAGCAGTCATCCATACTCACTGTCCAGATGTCAATATGTGTCACAGTCTGAAAGATGGACATGCCATGAATGAGGGCCCAGACATACACACAATACACTGGTTGAAGTACCCTAGACAGAGTACATAAAATGTAACTGTCAACTGCGCACAACTTTCGAATTGTACATAACAGGTTAGCAGCACATTACTTGTTAGTGTAGTATGGAATACTGATGTAGTCTGACCAATCACTGGCAGACCACAAAAGGCACAGTTATGAAGTAATGAGAGACTGCCTATGTCCCTGCACAAGGCAGCATAAGGGGAATGTTCCATGTATATTTGTGAGTCAGCTGCAAGAAGCTTCCATATCACAAATGCACTCAGCTCACCCCACCATCAGCCACAGATTTATCACAGGTCATATCCTTGCTGTTGGGAATGAGTACAGTGTGACCCCCACTTCTGTATGGAAATACCCACAGAATGCAGAATGCTGAAAAGGTGTCCCATGCAGGTGTGTCCCTAGCTGTAAGCAGCACGCAGCCAGCATCCAGACCAATGGATTAATATGGACAGGAACTAATGGCATTAACACTTTGTACACTTACTCTGTCACCTCAGGAGAATCCAGTGGCTCACAGCCTGGGAATGTAGGAGTGACAGAATGCACTGGCCTGCTACAGATGGTCTGCATCACTACCAAATTGCCTACAGTCCTCTGCAAAGACCTGTGCCTCACTCATAGTGCCAATGTATGTTATCTCATGGGTTCCCAACTAACAACATAACACAGTCAACAGAACACAAATGCAAGGCCATGTTGATAAATCCCAGTAGCATTCCCACCATGTCCTACTGCATGAACTGTGGACCAAACCCAAATACCGCTGGGATGAAGGGACAACTATAGGGATACTACTCAGATATTGCTTGCATAATGTTAGGAAGAGGATAGAATAGCAGAGTGGGGGGTGTAGAAGCATGGATGTCATGGAGTGTATGAAGTCTGAAACTCTGATGTCTGCCCATACTACCCCTGCCTGCAAACCCAGTAATGGGTCACTACAAATCTGCTTATAAACCACAATGTGAAGGGGAACTGACCAGATATATGAGCCCTGCCTCTGGGTAATCTGGGTGAATCTGTACAGCTGAGAGGTATGACCACAGCAGAATATGGCCATTCTGTTACGTCGATATATATATATATATATATATATATATATATATATATACATATATATATATATATATATATATATATATATATATATATATATATATATATATATATATATATATATATATATATATATATGTATAGATAGATATATATACAAGAAGGGGATCCTCAGCCACCATAGTACCAAGGTGCTGGACCATTTACACAGACCCCTCAGCAAGTGTCTGCAGCAAGCCCTCCAGAATGGCACGAGTGTGCAAGAATATGTAGGCTGCAGACCACAGTATTGGACACAGCTTCATTCATCTTGTATTTCCCAGGAAATAACTGTGAGCAAATAAGTATATCTGTCAGTAGTTGATGGCATAATACATCACAGTGTAAAAGAGTACAGATGTCTGAATATCTCTGCTAACACCAACCATGTAACACAAGGACCACAGACAGCAATAGTAAAAGTATCCCACTATCCGTTGCCCATTGTGATTCCACATTGTCAAACTATCTACAGATATCCTGCATAAACAGATTGCTAGCTGTAGGTGTAGAACACCAAACCCTGGAATGGAGAACAACCTACCTGGAATGGATTCACACACTCAATAGAGAAGGTCATACTGGGCATGCACCTACATGAAGCCAAATGAACCCCATGTCTGACAACACAGTGGACTATACACAACCATCAGTCGCAGATGTCTGTGCACACACACCACATTGTACACCATTCACACACATTGGATAGGATACTCACACATATCCAAGGCCAACACACCATAATATGTCAAACATGCACACACAGAGATGTGGGAAAGAGAGAGACAGGCAGTGACAGTGAGATTTCCATTATGAGGCCTGTCCCACCCACCACACATCCAGTTGGCTGATATCACATGATGTGCTGATGTCAATAACTGTAGACATTCCTTTTGGTAGCCCTCAGCCCTATAGTGTGTGTGGTGCTTGTGATAACTGTGTAACATGATAGTACAAATCAGTATTCATCAAGCATTTGTATACCCAGTCCTGTAAAATATAAAGTTGTGTGTGTGTGTGTGTGTGTGTGTGTGTGTGTGTGTGTGTGTGTGTGTGTGTGTGTGTGTGTGTGTTTCCAGAGGATTGATTTATGGCCCATTCACAAACACTGCACTTCTCATTGCCCATGTTAGCACTCCTGCTGATGTAATTCACCTTGAAATAACCCTCTGGCCAAATCTCAGCACTATAAGGTGCATGGTGCTTGTGATATGTATGTAATACTGTGGTGTAGAATGCTAGTAAGGTAGGAGTTCTAATCCCAGACATGGCCACTGCGAAACTCTGTTTGGAGATGAATGATTTTGAGGCCATTCACACTCACTACAGCTCCCATTGCCTTACTTTAGCATGCCTGCTGATGTCAATCACCTTGAAATAACCCTTTTGACAAGTGCCAGCCCTATAAGCTCCATGGCGCTTGCAATAACTGCATAATTATATAGAGCAGCATACTATATAGGTAGGAGTTCTAATCACAGACATGGCAACTATGAAACTATGTGTATTTGTGTGAGAGTGTGTGTGTGTGTGTGTGTGTCTTTGATGATACCTGATTTTATGGACATTGACACTTACTACTCTCCTCTTACTACTCTCCTCTTACCCCTCTTTTAGCACTGCTGCTGATGTTAGTCACCTTCAAAAATACCTTGGCACAGCCCTTCAACATGTAAGCTCCATGGCATGTGCCATAAATGTGGAACAGTGTAGTAGCAGTAACTACATAGGTATGGGATTGAATATCATCTGTGGCAAGTGTTTGTGTGTGTACATATGTATGTCTGTACCTCAATGATTTTGGCCCCATTTATACCCAGTACACATCTCAGTGGCTGACTTTAGCAGTCCTGCAGATATCATCCACCTTAGAAGTACCTTTTGCCAATACTAAACCATGTAAGGTCAGTGGTGCATGTGGTAAAAGTATAACATATTGGTCTGTAAAGATTTTTAGATAGAGGGTTGAACCTCACCCCTGGCAAATGTGATTGCAGGGTAGAATTATTTTTGGGATCTCTCAGTCACTACATCACCCAATTCCAGTATTTACAAGGGCTGGTGATGTTCCTCATCTTAGAAGTACCTTGGAACAATTCCATCCTATAAGTTTTGTGGTGCTCTGAGTGTGGTATCCACTACTGTAGTAGCAATACATAGCTAGGTAGGGGGGGTTGAATCTCAGTACTGGCAAGTGTGTGTGTGTGTGTGTGTGTGTGTGTGTGTGTGTGTGTGTGTGTGTGTGTGTGTGTGTGTGTGTGTGTGTGTCTGTTATCAGTATCCTGTGTGGAGGTTGCGATGATTGTGTAATATCAGGATCCATTGTGGGGCAGGTTTTGCTAAATTATTATGTTGAAGACCTAGTATATGTCACAGTGTCCACCTTACAAGGCCAACAGATGTCACACACTGGAGAGGTTGATGTAGACAATCCATAGCCCTACATGTGACTGTATGGATTGGTGAACAATATAGGCAACACTTCTATTACTTAGAGAACACTCTCCACCCATGTCTCATACACAAACACACTTGGCTAGGCAACAACCACTATATTGGTAGTTCCCTGCATATTGGCTCACAGATAATAACCATGGTGTGATTCCAGTGGACTACATGTCTGTTGGCCACAACAGTGCCACTGACATCAGAAAGTACTTTAATGTATTACATCTCCTGACTGTGTGTTATCCAGCAAGTAAAAGGACATGGCACCCTGTTCCATCCCCTCAGTATCCAAATAAATGTGTACAGAGGCCCTTTTGCCATGTTCCCCACTGGACACCTGCAACAACTGTAGAGTCTGCAAACATACCACACAAAAGGAATACCATGCCTTATATGTATGCCCTGTATGGACAGATGCCACTAACGCCACTGAATACCGATATCATGCTGTCAATATAGGTGCAAGCACAACCTCAGTTATATAGCCAGGTCTCACAAATGAGGTCAGGAAAGCTACATCAGAAGATAACAGTCCATCCACACAACATGTCCCAGAGATCTCAAGTACACTTCCACATGTCAAAGAACATGCATGTGTGATGTGCACAACTCAGACACTGTCCATGTTATGGAATATAGATCACATACATGGAAAGCAATGCACATCACTGGCCACCTACAATAGTAACCCAGATGAGTAGATGGTGAATACCATACCTACCCCTGGGATCACTCCAGGGACTACACCCATGAGCCACACTGGGGGCTATTGTCATGTGGCCTGATGCCAAGGTATTCCCTTGGCCTAGCCTTGTAGATCCTTCAGGCCCATTCACCTACTACATACCTATACCTGTGAAGCAATGAGCCTATGGATCTCAGTACTGCCAAGTGTGTGTGTGTGTGTGTGTGTGTGTGTGTGTGTGTGTGTGTGTGTGTGTGTGTGTGTGTGCGCGTGTGGAGATGAATGATTCTGAGGCCATTCACACTCACTAATCCTCCCATTGTCCTACTTTAGCATGCCTGCTGATGTCAGTCACCTTGAAATAACCCTTTGGCCATGTTTCTGCCCTATAAGTTCTGTGGCGCTTGCAATAACTGCATAATACTGTAGTGTAGCTAACTATTTAGGTAGGAGTTCTAATCCTCGTTCTTCCAGCTGTGATAGTGTGTGTGTGTGTCTTTGTTGACACCTGATTTTCTGGGCATTCACACTTACTACACTTCCCTTACCCCTCCTTTAGCACTGTTGTTGATGTCACTCACCTTCAAAGATACGTTTGGACAGCTCTCCAGCATGTAAGCTCCGTGCGTGCACGATAACTGTGTAACACTGTAATAGCAATGCATTGCCAGGTAGGGGTTTGAAACCCAATACTGGTAAGTGTGTGTATATCATCAGTATCCTGTGTGTGTTGGGGTGATTATGTAATGACAGGATCCACCGCAGTGTGGATTTTACTACATTATTATATTGAGGACCTATATGTCCCAATGTCCACATTACAAGGCCAACAGTTTTCAAACACTGTAGAGGATGTTGTAGACAATACACAGCCATATATGAGTAATGCCATGTGGAATTACTATGTGACAGTATGGATTGGTAAATAATATAGGCAACCATTATAATACCCAGATACCACTATCCACCCACGGATCATACACAAACATGCTTGGCTCTTTCTCCCTTCCTTTCTTACTTTCTCTCTCTCCCCTTCTCTGATAGATGTGGAAAAATACATCTGTTTTGCATATGCAACAGCTTGACTTTTGCAGGGAATGCTCATGATCAGCTGATGGCCTGTGCATGAATTGAAGTCCCCCACTTGATAATTGCATGTGGAACAGCTGTGGTATCATTCCTATAGCCAGTTGCATGGAAACACACTCCTATAACTAAGCACTTCATGTGGGTGTTGGTCTTTTTCCTTCACTGTGAGCAGGACTTCATGTGGGTGTCTGACAAACAGCATCTCAGAGGGTAGTTGGAAATACCTCTTACAACATACACTGTGGAGACAAGCCAACAAACAGGAGGGGGGTGTTCCAGACATGGAGACACAATGTAAGTATTGCTGTTCTACATTTCAAGTAATGTTGATTTAATAGGGTTTGTGTGGATATGGCTGTTCTGCATGATTTAAAGTCTGGCATGACAGTGTTATGTGGTTGAGGAAACTCTCACCTGTTGGGCTATCTGCAGACAGGCCAGAGTTTGGAGTCTTAGATGTGGTGTGTTACTCACACATTCCTGTCTTAAGAAATGCAGTAGCATACTCTGATGATTGCATTCAGTAAATAGTAACATTCATGTGTGTTACTGACTTGATATCCATCAGAACAGATATGTCACAACAAACCCTGTTACACCAGCAATTTTTTCAGTTTATCACAGTAATATGTCAATATTGGCCCTGTGTTTGTGCCTCTGCCCCCCAAGTCTGTCCCCCAAGTTTGTCACCCTTTGTCCATATGTCATGTAGTAAGAGGTGCATATGTACAGTATATCACTATTTACTGATATCATTCCTGATAACAAACCAGCGATATATCAGACTGCCAGATGTGTTATGTATAGTAGGCCTTATATTTGAGGATAAAATCTGGACATTCTGTTGTAGTCTGTACAGTAGTGAGGTCTGTGTACTTATGGTGATTGTTGACAGACTGTCGGTATTGTGTAGCAGTGTATTGTGAATATGTTACTTCGCCTGTGTACAGACTGTGGTAGAATTCAATGTTTGTGGTCCTGTTCTATCTGACATTGCATGCTGCTCTAGTTTCTGGTACCCTATATGCATATATGTTTGCAGGGCCAGACTGAGACATGTCCCGTACCACAGTCAGGCATCAGACTACACTGTGAATTGGGCCATTATATGTATGGTTAGTGTGTGAGTGGAAATATGAAGATGGTTTGTTGACACAGCCCATATACTGTACTATTAATTAGACTTACCATAATGTGACTGTGACTGTGTTGAGATTAGTTGTGGGTATGCACTTTCACACTGGTGTCTGTTACTCCATGCTGTTGCATGCCTGTAGTGCCTACTATATTTGGAATTACATGTGTATTCCCTCATAGGAAATTTGGGTCAGTGTTGTGGCAGTGTGCCTGCAGTTTACACAGTGCTTGGTGACATGCCTAGCAGTTCAGTGTATTTACCTAGTGTGATGTTACGTCCAGATATTTGTCAGATGTACTGTTGCCTGGCCACCATATGTGTTGTGTATTTCTGAAAAAAGCAGTGGGATGCTGTGAAGATGTATGTCACAAACTAGTAGGAAGTATGTGGGCTTGTGACCTCTACTCCTCCAGTTAATATGTGTTAGGACAGACAGAAGGGTGTGAATGTATCAACTGTGTGAGCTTATCTACTCCAGTATTTGTGTTATATCCCCATTTTCATGGCTGTAAACATGCCCTTTGCCAGGCTTGGTCAACATGTCTTGCACTAAGGAGTATACGTCTGGACTGACAAGATTGTTTCAGACTGTCCACATTTATTGGTCATATTTCTGTATTCCACAGGATCATTACTGTGATTTCTGTGGTACTTCACTATGATGATTTTATGATGTCTGTCAGTAACTAATGATGTACATGTCAGTATCAGAAGAGATTTCCTACACAACATGTCTGTTGACACAACCCCTGTTACTGTAGCAATGTTCTACATTTATAACTGCAATACTTACATTACGTTCCCTTGCACTAAGAGGTTGTGACTTATGATACTGAGGTATGACTCCACTACATGTTATGAGCATACACACACTCACGCATACATATATATATATATATATATATATATATATTTATATAAGAGAGTTAAATGAATATATTTACAAATGTGTATGTACATGTATATATATATATATATATATATATAGATATATAGATATGTATATATATATATATATATATATATATATATATAGATATATAGATATGTATATATATATATATATATATATATATATATCCATATCCTTGTTATGTGTAAACATGAGTGCTGTATATACCTTCTCAGATGTATCCCACCATATGTATCTGATATGTGTATATTTAGATATAAAAACATGATTTATTCAACACTATTTTTACTAAAAAGTAGTAAACAATTGCATTAGTCAAAGCAGTTGTTCACTACTATTCAATACATGTACTGAATAATATATCTGAACAAGGAACAGGCATTTGTCCAGCTCAGATGGCTTAGTGGTTAAGTGCTGTGACTATAGTCTAGAGGGTCCTGGGTTCAAGACCTGCCAGGGCTGTTTATTTTGTTGCTAGGCAAAAGAAAGCTTGTTGGATACAGAGTGATTAAGGCAGTTTTAAGCAGATTTAAGTGGGTTTGCACGGGTTTGAGTGATGGTAAGTAGTGCTAATGTATGGTTAAATGAAAAGGCATTTACACCATGTAGGCTTTGCTTGCTAGTGTGCAAATCTGCGTAGGATTTACATTAAAGCATTGCTTACACCTGCTAAGCATAGCGCAGCCCTCGTAACCAGTGATCACATTCCAGTCTGATAAAATAGCAGGGTAATGACATCTTTAATAAGGGTATTTAATTCCATGTACATAACATGCTTCTATGTGCTGTCATAACAGTAGCAAGGGGTGTGAGTATCCTGTATAAGACACCTGAGTATACATGGCTAGTACAACATTCTTTTCTTTTTGTATGTGTTTCATACATGGGTAGTATCCCAAGTTATATGCTGTCACACTTGCATGTATTGTATCGTTACGTTACTACTTTTAACAGTGCTTTTCCAATTAAGATTAGATTGCAGATTGTAGTACTGGAACCATACACCCCTGCAATGCAATGTTGGAATCTGAGTACTGTGTTTAATACATGTCATTAAAGGCTGCTGTCATGTAGTAATGGCATACCTATCAGAGTCAGACGTCTGTCTGTCAAAACATTCATCCTAATGGATAACATGTTGGCTAGCTAATTTCTGTCTGTCCTCGTACAGATGTGCATATGTCAAGTATCCATCTTGGCTGCTTACAGGCAAACTCTGATTGACTGGCACTGACATGTCTGCCCAGCTGTGTTATGAATTCCACAGCTAGGAATCCCCACCTTGTATGCTCCACATGCCATGGATACCTCAACCAGACTGCCACAGTCAACAGAACATGCTTGGACACAGGTCTCTATCCCAGACGCTGGCCATGTTATGTAATATTTGTTGCATACATGTCAAATGGAGCACCTCACTGGACCTCTGCAATATAAAACCAGATGATTGGATGTTGAATTTAACTGTCACCCTGAGTATCACTCAAGTGGCATTGGTTGATAGATGGCCTGACACCAGCATACCTACATGCCCTACTCTTCTCATCTCTCCATGGACATTAGCCTGGTACACACCTAGGAATACCTGCACCTATGGACCTTAGTACTGACAAATGTGTCAGTTTGCATTACTGAGAATAACAGTGTGTGTGTGTGTTTGTAAACTTGTAGTTGAAAATACTCTGAGGGCCTTCTCATCCACTACAACCCCATTGCTCTACTTAGAAATGGCTGCTGCTGTAATTGATGTTAAATGTACCTTGTTACACTCTTCACCCTATGGGCTACCTGGAGCTTGCAGTATCAGCATAATACTGTTCTACAAATGGGTAGATAGGCGTGGGTTACCCTCTGAGTCCTGGCAAGTGTGTTTATGTGTGTGCAATTGTGTGTGAGTGTGCATATTTGTAGGAGACAGAATTCTGAGGCCACATTCTACAAATACAGTAAACCTTCCCATACATTATAAGGGATAATGATGCTGCAGACATTAGAAGAGCCATGACAAACCCTCACCCTACTATCCCTGTGGCATGTGCAATAAATGCATATCCCTATAGTAGCACTGATTAGGTAGACAAGGGTTTGTATTGCAGTCCTGGTCATTGTGTGATTGTGGGTATGTCAGAGCATTATCATGGGTTTCAGTGAGAACAATATCCAATGTGGGGTGTGAGTGCTGGGTATACTGTCTTTACACCATGGTATCCCCAGTACATGTCCCAAGGTCCACTTTATGAGGACTGCTGTCACCATCAATCATACAGGTAACTGATTACACTATCCAGCCCAATGATGCATGTGCTGTGTGCAAAACCTCTGTAACAGAATGGACTCATTGACAAGGTAGTTAGCATTGCTAAATCCAGGTCTGTCAAATGTGTCAATGAGTGTAAGTGCTTGTCAATGTGTATATGACACTATGTCATAATATATATTGTTAATTAACACCCAGTACATCCATTACCATACTGTACAAGGGCTGGTGATGTTCTTTACTTAACATGAAACTCGGGACACACCTCACCGTAAAAGCTCTGTGGTGCATTCAATTAAGGGCAAACACATTAGTAGCAATAAGTACCTAGGTAGGGGTTCTACTCTCAGTGTTGCCAAGTAAGTATGTGTGTATGTGAAGGTATCTACTTCAGTTTGCAGATGATATATGTCCCAGGAGATCATTTGTCCGAGAACTAACTGGCAAAAGGTAACATTTCAAAGCAATCCTGTTGGGGAAATACATTCAAGCAAAACTAGTGGTGGATGTGTAAATACCCTCTTCCCCACTGTACAGCTGTAAAGTGATACTGGAGTTGGTATATATATATATATATATATATATATATATATATATATATATATATATATATATATATATATATATACATGGGTGTGGTTGTTGTGGGCACAGCCACCCACATTGGGGTTATTGTTGTGTGTATCACCCTGCTTAGTGTGCCGCTATACTGTACAGTTTATGTTAACAGGTTAAGTAGTTGTTAATCACACTATGTCTATTTCTACACCACCCCATGCCCTCAAAAGTGGGGGGCTGTGCCACCCACACCAGCACACCTATGTTTACCAACTCCAGGACTGCACTACATTGGGGAATAGGACATATACCCTGCTAGTACCATTGTCATTGACATTAAACTGTTGGACTGATTATTTACTGATGCAATGTTTTGGCAATTTTGTCTTGGTGGAATTACATAGGCCAACATGAGTTCACTGCAAAATGAAGTACATCCATGTGAACAGTATTCTCTGTGTATTGCATCAACACCAAGCCTGTGTGTGTGTGTGTGTTATTCACAAACATTTGGTGTGTGCCACCCAGTACACTTACAACTGTCCACTGTAGAAGAGCTGCTTACATCAGCCACCATGCACTCACCCATATACACCCCTCAGACATATCAGCCATGTGGCACATGCAGTAACTTTTATACAGACCTGTTACCTGTGTTCAGCTGTACCCGGGATATGACACAGTCAATGTGTCATCACAGTGCCACACCCCTTGTATGAAAGAACAGCAGACCAACATCCTACTGACACATAGACACCTAGTCCACAAACAGAATACATTATGGAGACCACAATCAGTCAGTGTTAATAACAACTATAATGCATCATGGCTGGACAGCTACACACCCTGACGTGTAAGAATTAATCATTCCAGCTGAAAACACATTCAACAGCATTACATTGCTAAAGCTTAGTACATTCAACCTGTGCATCATAACCATATTTGCATGTCCCTGCATCGATGGTATGGATGACAGGGATGTGCCACAGGTATCATCATATGCACAGAGTGTGGTGTGGGTTTGCCAGAGGCCTGGGCTGAGTCATTTGCTTGACATCATGTGTGTGGGTTAGGGGGTTCTTTATTACATGGGCTGTGCAGACATGGTGTGTGTAGGTATGGAGGTGCCCTAGCTGTGTTGGTGATGTGTGTGTGTGTGTGTGTGTGTGTGTGTGTGTGTGTGTGTGTGTGTGTGTGTGTGTGTGTGTGTGTGTATGTATTCACACATTTCTGCTATGTGGCTGCCCTATACAGGAGCTTGTTCGACAGCTGCAGACCGTACATGGCAGGGTGTACAGTTCACCGGGTCTGGCCATGGGCACATATCTGTGCCTGCCAGGGGTTCCACGGGCACTACCAGGCAGAAGCCCAGCTATGGTATTCTCCCCTGATGATGGCACTTGTCCACTGGATCCGCGTCCCTCTTGAGACAGGCCAGGACCATGTGCACTTGGTCTGCTGTGTTGTGGTGTGGACAGCACCCCCCCTGCAGTGCTGGTACTGCCACTACGGGAACCTCCACCTGTTGGTGTTGCTGACCTACATCCATGTGGCCGATGCTCTACTCCCACCACATGCTCTACCACAGACACCACACGTTCGAGGATTCCCACCATCTCACCCAACATTCTATCCATGACCTCTTCAAAATAATGGTGGGCACCTGCAAGATCACGGATGTTATCACGTACAGCAGGAAGAGTAGCCCTCTGGAGCCTCTGACTATCTCTGGTGTAATGTTCCATATGTGCCTGTGCCTCCATGATGGCCCAAAACATGCATCTGGTGACACTTGCTCTGGCACTTCTGCCAGGGGCATGATGGCCAGCAGCCATCCTACGAGCACCCCCTGCACATCTGTCTATGTGGTACCTCACCAGTCATCCGGCTATGGCTGCTGTGTACAGACACACTTGCCATAGTCACCACACTTTCCTGTCCCATGCCACCACCCGCCAACTGTCCCTCATCTATGACCACTGGTTATGGGGTATGTATGAGCATTGTGACTGTGTGCAGGGATGGGGTGGATAAATGTGGGATGTTAACCAATGGCACATATTCAGTCCCTGACAACCCTGCCTGTGCCTCACTATGCCTATCATCATTGTCAGAGTTTGTTTGGACACTGACATCAGTTTGCCTGCAGGAGGAACCCTGACCCACCTCGCCACCAGTGAGGGGCAGACAAGAAATGTAAATTAAGACCTTACATTATGGTTTACTTCTACACACACACAAGAAATGTAAATTAAGACCTTACATTATGGTTTACTTCTACACACACACACACACACACACACACACACACACACACACACACACACACACACACACACACACACACCACACTTACAGGTGAGGTGGCGCAAATATATTACACAGACCTCTCATTTCCCAATAGTCAACATGCATGACATATGGCACTCAACAGCATGCACTGCAGACATATTCAATCCTTGTTACCAACATTATACATCTCTTTGATGCATGAGTTGAGTTAGTAGGTGATGCTTCTTCCACTGGAACACACTGCACCCATGTACACAGTATTGCTGTGCAGCTGTACAGCACACTGGCATGTACTGTGTAACGTACCTCACAAGTGTACACACCATTGCTGAATGTGTATATATGTGACAGTTATGTTTGCTCTGTTGCTCACAGCCCCTATATGTTTGTCTGACACATACCTGGGAAGATATAAGGACTGATGTCAGTAATTAATGCCTGTCCTTTGATTTGCATATCTCATCATCAGCAGTGCATGTATGTGCAATAAGATCCGGTTACACTGACAACCTTCAAAGCTTAATGTGGATATGAGGAGTGTACACACCCTTGTTGATGTGCCAGTCTCTTCTATGATATGCAATGGAGCCACAATACTGCATTTATTAACATTACACACACCTGATATGTGACATATGCCCTGTGCAATCCATTGTAGTATCAAACACATGTGTTAGTGGTGCAGATGCTGAATGAGATGCATACAATATGTGGTTTGCATCAGTGTGCACACCCTTAACACAATGGTTTGTTGAAGCACCTGTTAAATGAACTACAGCAGTCACTATTACTGACAGGGGTATACTAGCATGGCCTATCTTCACTTGCTATTAATTGGTCACTCTGCCTTACCAAAAGCCCCCAACTCTGCCAGATTGCAAGCTCAGCTCATGTGCACAGCCCTTGGAGGTCACACAATGGCATCGCTATTGCTGTAGAGTCAGCGTTATGTCTGGCGCAATTCATAACCTTCACTGTGTTCAGATACACCCATTCTTAGCAAGCTTTGGATGTATGCTTCAGTTCACTGTTGTGTTTCAAGCTGGCACCCCTCCCCATCTTCAGCCTTATTGCAGATGCTTGAAGCCTATGGGCCATACATGAGTGTTATTTTGCAGTGTTCCAAATTCCAAGCACCATGTGTACTGGCCTAGTTCCAGCTAATGAACAGCAAAGCTAAAAGTGTACACTGGCACCAGCAAGCTAAATATTGGGGATGGTGGCCCTGAGGTGGGGTGAGGTGTTTCTTGTGCACCACACATATCTTTATGACTACTGTCTGTAGGTTTGAGCCTTGGTCTCATGACACCATTACACATTGCAACACATGCCTTTGGGAGATTTGATGTTAGGCTTATGCTACCTGCAGAGAGCCCTGGATGATGTATCGTGTGAGACAACTCTTCTGTCTGATTACCCTAACCCATAGGCCAAACTTATGCAGAATCCAGGCAATTGTCAGCACAGGTACTGCACATGCAGTACTTGCTAGACATTCCTGCAAGTCCTTCAGTGTTGCTTCATGTTTCTGGGCAGCCTACATGACCAGTTTGCAACATGTTTTGTCAGCTGTTTTGGATGGGCATCTTTCCCACTACTTAGTGCTACCTTTTGGATATGGGATCCATTTCATGGTTTGTAAGATGTGTGCAAGCCACAGCTACCTCTGTTGCAGGTGAGTAAGCAAAAGTCATGGACATACTTCTTGGACAGCAGACCATGTCTCTGTGTGACATTGACGTCCTGTACTTGATAGCAGGTGTGTACTCAAGAAGAGTGAATGTTGTCAGTACATCACAAGCTGCTTCCACAATATGTTATTTGGAGTGTGTCCAAACACATGCTTCAAGTGTTTGGTAAGGTTTGTATTCCCCATATTTGTTGTCCTAACATAGGATTCCATATTACACATTCATTGCTCATGTTAGGATCACATTACAGGTTGTCAAAGGTGAGGAATATGGTATTGTAATTTGCCATTGTTTATATCAGGAACAGCTGCTATTGTAATAGTGGTGTATACACTGTTGTAGCCACTGTATAAAGGTAATGTTTCAGAAATGTCCCTACTTTAGGCCATTTTCCCACCATTATGTTCATCTCTGTCCACACACCTTGCACTGACAGGTTGTTAGGTAAACTGCAGGACTCTTACATACCCTTCAGATATGCCACCATGGTGACCACTGTTAACACCAACAAAAAATGAACATGTACAGCACGCATTATGGGTAGGTATGTTAAAAGTGCATGGCAAATAGCATGGCCATAACATGGCCTGTGTATTGTCAAACCTGAACAAAACAACTCCATAATCACCAGCTACAGGCTGCTGCCCCATTTCTATACCAAAGGGACCTAAATATTTGTGAGACAAAAGTAATGTCTGTAGCCAGCCCTGTGGCATTGGTACAGGGTGGGAGCAGCATTTCAGCACATTGACAGTACAATCCCACAATACTAGAGATCATGCACATCTGTTCATTATTACACTGCAACAACAGACTATCTTATCTGACATATGCATGTAGATACTTTACAGATGAAAATGAATAAGCAACAGTGGTCTAGCAATGTTCCCTGGGCCTTACCTGCATGTTCCTTGTCCATTGTGTGGGTGGCACCCACCTCCACAATGCTGTCTTCAGCCTGATGGCTTGGCTGGTGGACAGGTACCTCAAGGATGGCAAGGAGCTCCTCAGCATGTGTCAGAGGGAGCTGGATGGCATGACCCCCACCTGTGGCTAGCTGGTCCCTCCTAACTGCAGCAGCACGCTGAAGGGCGTGGTGGATCAGATTGGTGCATTGATGCCACACCTGCTCATAATTTCAGTTGTGCAGGCCAACATTGTTTATCCTGTGGATGAGCTCATTCCACAGGGCGGTCCTCTCCTGCAGATCCTAGGTCCTACAGCCAAAGAGGATGGCATGATGCATGATGCCATACTGGATGGTTGTATCATTTTCCAGGTTTGTGAATGCAGGCAGACATTTCCAGGACATTGCACCTGGAAGACATAAACAGGAAAAAAGGTCACAGGACCGCATACAGTTGTGCTCGTGCACATCAACAGTTGATATTACTTGCAAATAATCCTGACTATACCCTAACACTGTAAGCTATCATGGCTTTGACATTCTACATTACACTCCTGGCCCTGACCTGTCCAGTTCCCCCAATGTTGGACACTTAATGGCATAATCCACTATTCACCATTCATTTCTGTGTAGAGGGATGACAGTGGCCATCTTCCATGTGAATGGTGTGTGGATGTTGGCATGTGTGTGTTTGACTGTAGTGTGTAATGAAACTTTGAGCACATGCCTATGTTCATGTAGGAGGCAAACTGTGATGTTCTCATGGCCCATGGAGACTTGCTGTTGGTGCCATCAGTCAGCATTATGTCCATACTCACCACTGATGTGGGCAGGAGTGTGGGTGATGTCCATATCCCCCTGTACTAATGTTGTGGACAAGGTGTCACTGTTCCTGTCTATCCTGTCTGATGCAGGTTGCCTGTATCCATGGCATGTGTGCATGAGGTGTGCTTTACCCCCAGTACAGGTTGACATGTGTTACTGGCTCTGAGACTGTGTACATATGTGTAGACATGGTTGCAATTGGCCTTGGCAGTTTGGATATGTCTGATTTCTAGTTATAGTCAGCCTTATAGGAAGTCACGTGTGAACCTACATGCTTTCTCAGATAGAGGTGCAATTGCTTCCAAGATGTGGTCTGCACCTATGTGCCCCTGTACAGCCACTATAGCAGCCTATTATGTGCTTTGTGTCTTGGTGCTGTCCACCAAGAGGGATTACCCTATCATTGGTGGAGGATGGTTGTACAGGTAAGATACTGCTGATTCCATATAGCTACAGTGGATATGAAGTGTACACATCCCTGTTACAATGTATGTCACTTTTGCAACTGGAACATGACCCCACTAAAGCACATGTCAACACAATCCCCACCTGTGATATGTCCTATAGCCTGCTCAATACAATAGGGAACATAACCTGTCAAGTGAAAGCATATGGTATTTAATACTCTGTACAGTAAGCTAGTTGAATGTGTGTGTACACCCTTAAACTGATATGCTGTGTTAACACCTGCTGAGATGATTACAGCATCCATTTGTCTTGGTTTGTATTCTAACGTCATCTCACATCTTCACTTGGAAATTGTTGCTCACCTTCCATGAAACAGCTTTGTTTCTTTTTCAATAGATTTGTACAGGTTATGGGTCACATTTGAGGTGAGAAATGTTTTGAGATGACTTTCTGTGGTCTCATTGGCATACAGCACCCAGACCTGGCATTCCAACAGAGGTGTGCACACTTTGATATCCAGTGTATATGGGTGCTGATATAACTGTTAGTGGTAGGTATGGATAGTGGGTCATAACACAGTTGTACACTTCTCTGATTACTATGTGATAAGCATGCCTACTGTAGTACTCATATCAGTGTCATGGCAATGCAACAATCATTAGCAGTACACATTTTATTTTGTTGCATGCAGTGACAGTGATATTTTACACAAGTGCAACACACACATCCAATTTTCCGGACTGCTTGTGACCCATGTTGTTACTTCTGTGCCTTTCAGCTGAACATACACATACATACACATGCTCAGGGGATAACTGGTACACATGTGTGTTCTATGTCATTATGGCACACTGTATTTACAGTCTTGCAGCTCAATCATATGTCTCAACCTCACTCAAAAAATGAAACAGCAAACAAACCAATGAAACACAAAAAGTTCCAAACCACAAGAAGAGGGATGCCAGCAAGTAGACCTGAACGCTTACTTTTAATAAAAGGCACAAGTACAACCAGCGTTTTCGCCACCATAAGCAGGAAGCTTCATCAGAGGTACACAAAAAAGCGCGAGAATGCGCTTTAAGTAACAACTTTGAATACAATAATGATAATGAATCATTATAAAAACATGTACTATACATGCATAAATTAAGCACCTAGTAAAAACAAATGGCTATACAATGAAGAATGTATCTATACACATAACAGGCGATACATTGACAAAGCAAAGGAACTTGTTCATTTAAATGTTCTACAGATGTTAAAATATATATATACAACAAACCGCTGAAAAACTCCAAATAAGCAGTTTATACCTTTTGTACCCAACAATTAGAAGGGATAGGCATAGTATATCTAACAAATTAAACAATCGCAATAAAGTTTAAAGTTTAATTAAAAACTACCTGAACTGAACTAAACCTAGTAAGGAAAGGGCTTAAATCAGGTAATGTAAGCTAAAGGCCTACCATAATGTATTTCTAATAAATACACCTATAAAAATATGCATAAAAGGTAAACATATTGGTAAAAACTTTATGAAAAAACGTCAATTTTAACTATTTAAGAAAAAATACCCTCAAACAAGTATATAAAATATATAAAAGGTAATCCTTAGTGTCAATTAAAAACGAATAGAAGGGGGTCCTTATAACTTCACCTCATATATGACTTAAATTTCAGATAAGGTGCTATATTGCAGCTTTCGTTTAAACCAGGAGCACAAAAAGCATTCAGCTTAAGCTGCCAGAGTAGTTCACGGACCTCCAACAACAGGCAAGTAGGGCCCCCTCTAACAGACATAGGTATGTGATCTATACCCATAAATAGAAAGGCATGTTCAGGGAACAAGTCAATATGTTTGGCCAAAGCGTTCTCACTTTTCTGTTTTAATTGCATAAATATGCTGATAGATCCTGTCCTTTAGCCTTCTATCGGTCTTACCGATATAGAAGGCTGGACAACATGAACAGAAAGCTATATATATAACTGACTTGGAATTACAATTTATTCTGTGGCCAATACTAAATTTCTTGTTGCCTTCAACAGAAAAAAAGCTACCTGTTTTGATGTACATACAATAATTACAAGAACCGCAGGAAAAGGACCCCTTCATTCTGGAAGAGGTGACTCCCACTGTACTAAGTTGAATAAGGTCCTTTATGTTTTGTCCTCTTCTAAAAACCATCAGTGGTTTCTCACCAAGTTTCTCAAGGAGGGGTCCATTGTTAACAATAAAGGCCCAGTTTTTATATAAAATATCTCGTATTTCAAAGGAGTTCATATTGAATGTAGAAATAAAACTACAAGGGAACCCCTTGGTAGAAGTACTTTCACAATTGCCTACAGCAGAGCTCAAGTTCACACTTGCTGCCTCAAATGGCTCCTCTTCACTGACAGGTAGTGAAGTGGACACAAGAAGCGGTTTGTAAATGCCCATAAATCTTTTACGTTTTACTTCAACTATCAAGTCATCAATCAAACTATACGGGTAACCTCGGTTAGTAAAAAAGTTCCTTAAAGTCTCACATTCCAGTAAAAAATCCTCCAGTTCGCTACACATACGGACAGCTCTCACTAGCTGTCCCTTTACTATTGCTCTTTTTTGTTTAGGAGGGTGTAAACTAGAATAATGAAGGAACGAATTGACATAGGTGTCCTTCCTAAAGATGACAGATCTAAATGAACAAGGTTGGCTACCCCTAGATAACTTAACATCCAAATAATTCATGGCCTCAGTGTCAAAAAGGTGTGTAAACCTTAGAAAAGGAGTTGTACTATTCAAATAGTTGGCAAATCGATCCGCTTCCATGGAGTCACCCTTGAAAAGGATAAAAATGTCATCCAGGAAGCGGGTATAGAATGAAATTTTATTGTTCCACTCTGAGTTGGTAAATACAAACTTCCTCTCCCAATATGCCATAAATAGATTTGCTACGGCTGCTCCACAAGGGGAGCCCATGGCCACACCTTGTTTCTGTAAATAAACTTCATTTTCAAACATAAAGAAGTTAGAGGTGAGAATGATGTCCAGTAATTCCATAATGTTATTGATCTCACTTGACGGTGCCCCTAGTTCTATCAGAAGAAGTTCAATCCACTCAAGGGCCTCTAGGTGTGGTATAGATGTGTATAAATCAACCACATCTACAGTCAAGAAATTAGTTCCCTCAACTTCTGTTAAGTTGTTAACATCGGATAGGAAGGACCACGAATTTTTACATATGCTAGACAACAACTCAACGTATTTACTAAGAAGTGAGTCAACGTATTTAGAACAAGGGTAGGTAGTTGATGCCCTACCATCAATAAGAGCCCTCATTGGTGGGTCCCCAAGGTTTTTATGAACCTTGGGAATCCCAAACATCACTGGTGTTCTGGCATACAAGATGTCAATGTATTTGAAGGTGCCCTCATCGATTCTTCCATTATTAAACAGGTCTCTAAAATAACCTCTAGTTCTTTTAGAACAAATGTTCATCTCATTAGTGGAAGACTTGTTATAAGAGTCAGAGTCCAACACCTTCAACATACGTTCAACATAGTCTTTTTGCTCAAAAATTGCCAACCCTCCCCCCTTGTCCGGTTTAATAATTCTAACTTCTGCAAAGCGCAGAGAATTTAGAGCTGAAAGTTGCTCCTTGGAAATATTAAACTGGCTGGAGTTGACTCTACATGAGTTAGCCATGTGTCTAATGTCCAATTCACAAACATGTTCAAACATTTTTAGTGTGACATGAAGTGGCGGATTAAAGACACTTGGAAGTTTTAATTTAGGTTCAAGGGGTCTTTCAGTGTCATTAAATAGAAGTTTTAAATTCAGTTTCCTCACATAACACTTAAGATCCAACAAGACCCTGGCTACATCACATTTTTTGGACAGGACAAACGTATTGCCCAAGGCTAGCAATTCTACCAATTCAGGTTCTAAACTTAAAGAAAAAAAATTATAAATCGTGAAGTCACCCTTCCTATTAAAAATAATTTCCGGTGTGGTTACAGCTGGAACAAGGTTGTCACTATTGCCTAATTCCAATTCTTGTTCCCCCTGCGTTGTCTTTGTTTGTTCCTGCTCCCTAAAAAATTATTATTCTCATTGTTGTTGTTGATGTTAGTATCATTAAAGGAACCAGGAACTGGAGGGACATTCTTAGCACCACTATTTTGCCCTCTATTTAAATTTCTATTACTTCTGCGAAGGGGTTGCTCCCCCCGCATATTATTAGGGTCGACTTCCCTAATGTCTGTGTCATCTGTATTTTCAACCTCAGTCGGTTCAAGTGTATCAACTTTCCCATAATTATCTTTGTAACATAAATTTGGGAACGCCCTGTCTTTAGAATAGGCAAGCCTGTCCCTATACAGTTTCTTAGATTTATTAACTTTCAGCTTGACCATATAAGTGTCTATACTAGAAAAAATACGTGAGTGGTCAAACCTAAGTTGTGCAAAAGATCTGTCAGTTTTGATTTCACTATCCAACAAACAAATTTCTTCAGACAGACATACAATCATATCAGAATAGTGTTTAACTAAAAGTTCCAAAAGCTGTGTCCCCTGCACTTGAAACAAGGTTTTTAAATCAGACAAAAAGGCATTACTATTAATAATATTGGAAGGAGTAAAACTAGATCTCAACCCCTTAGGGATAATGCCATCAGTTAAACATTGTTTGAAATACGCCACTTCCACTTGCAGTTTATGTAATTTTAAAGTTTTTGAATCAAGCAACTTCAGTTTGTCTGATAGAGAGGTAGCCGACACTGCAGCTGGGCCAGAACTCTGCACCGACGAGGAATCAATATTCATTTTATTAAAGATGAAAAAGTCACCTGTATTGTTTATCCATTCGGATATTGTCCCTTCACCAATAAGTGCGTTGACATTCCCCACATGACCAGTAACGGCTTTGAATTGCATACTAGTAGTCTCATTAGGAACTGACAAGTTCACAGAAGCTGGCGCTCTCACCGGCTGTCCTGCCGGTATGGATCCTTGAGAATCAGTCACTGTTCCACCAGGTATAGCACGGTTTGAAGAACCCTCTGTGTTAGCATCACCGTGCACCCCGTATAAGTCCTCAAAGGCTTACCTACCCTTGTTCTAAATACGTTGACTCACTTCTTAGTAAATACGTTGAGTTGTTGCCTAGCATATGTAAAGATTCGTGGTCTTTCCTATCCGATGTTAACAACTTAACAGAAGTTGAGGGAACTAATTTCTTGACTGTAGATGTGGTTGATTTATACACATCTATACCACACCTAGAGGCCCTTGAGTGGATTGAACTTCTTCTGATAGAACTAGGGGCACCGTCAAGTGAGATCAATAACATTACGGAATTACTGGACATCATTCTCACCTCTAACTTCTTTATGTTTGAAAATGAAGTTTATTTACAGAAACAAGGTGTGGCCATGGGCTCCCCTTGTGGAGCAGCCGTAGCAAATCTATTTATGGCATATTGGGAGAGGAAGTTTGCATTTACCAACTCAGAGTGGAACAATAAAATTTCATTCTATACCCGCTTCCTGGATGACATTTCTATCCTTTTCAAGGGTGACTCCATGGAAGCGGATCGATTTGCCAACTATTTGAATAGTACAACTCCTTTTCTAAGGTTTACACACCTTTTTGACACTGAGGCCATGAATTATTTGGATGTTAAGTTATCTAGGGGTAGCCAACCTTGTTCATTTAGATCTGTCATCTTTAGGAAGGACACCTATGTCAATTCGTTCCTTCATTATTCTAGTTTACACCCTCCTAAACAAAAAAGAGCAATAGTAAAGGGACAGCTAGTGAGAGCTGTCCGTATGTGTAGCGAACTGGAGGATTTTTTACTGGAATGTGAGACTTTAAGGAACTTTTTTACTAACCGAGGTTACCCGTATAGTTTGATTGATGACTTGATAGTTGAAGTAAAACGTAAAAGATTTATGGGCATTTACAAACCGCTTATTGTGTCCACTTCACTACCTGTCAGTGAAGAGGAGCCATTTGAGGCAGCAAGTGTGAACTTGAGCTCTGCTGTAGGCAATTGTGAAAGTACTTCTACCAAGGGGTTCCCTTGTAGTTTTATTTCTACATTCAATATGAACTCCTTTGAAATACGAGATATTTTATATAAAAACTGGGCCTTTATTGTTAACAATGGACCCCTCCTTGAGAAACTTGGTGAGAAACCACTGATGGTTTTTAGAAGAGGACAAAACATAAAGGACCTTATTCAACTTAGTACAGTGGGAGTCACCTCTTCCAGAATGAAGGGGTCCTTTTCCTGCGGTTCTTGTAATTATTGTATGTACATCAAAACAAGTAGCTTTTTTTCTGTTGAAGGCAACAAGAAATTTAGTATTGGCCACAGAATAAATTGTAATTCCAAGTCAGTTATATATATAGCTTTCTGTTCATGTTGTCCAGCCTTCTATATCGGTAAGACCGATAGAAGGCTAAAGGACAGGATCTATCAGCATATTTATGCAATTAAAAACAGAAAAAGTGAGAACGCTTTGGCCAAACATATTGACTTGTTCCCTGAACATGCCTTTCTATTTATGGGTATAGATCACATACCTATGTCTGTTAGAGGGGGCCCTACTTGCCTGTTGTTGGAGGTCCGTGAACTACTCTGGCAGCTTAAGCTGAATGCTTTTTGTGCTCCTGGTTTAAACGAAAGCTGCAATATAGCACCTTATCTGAAATTTAAGTCATATATGAGGTGAAGTTATAAGGACCCCCTTCTATTCGTTTTTAATTGACACTAAGGATTACCTTTTATATATTTTATATACTTGTTTGAGGGTATTTTTTCTTAAATAGTTAAAATTGACGTTTTTTCATAACGTTTTTACCAATATGTTTACCTTTTATGCATATTTTCATAGGTGTATTTATTAGAAATACATTATGGTAGGCCTTTAGCTTACATTACCTGATTTAAGCCCTTTCCTTACTAGGTTTAGTTCAGTTCAGGTAGTTTTTAATTAAACTTTAAACTTTATTGCGATTGTTTAATTTGGTAGATATACTATGCCTATCCCTTCTAATTGTTGGGTACAAAAGGTATAAACCGCTTATTTGGAGTTTTTCAGCGGTTTGTTGTATATATATATTTTAACATCTGTAGAACATTTAAATGAACAAGTTCCTTTGCTTTGTCAATGTATCGCCTGTTATGTGTATAGATACATTCTTCATTGTATAGCCATTTGTTTTTACTAGGTGCTTAATTTATGCATGTATAGTACATGTTTTTATAATGATTCATTATCATTATTGAATTCAAAGTTGTTACTTAAAGCGCATTCTCGCGCTTTTTTGTGTACCTCTGATGAAGCTTCCTGCTTATGGTGGCGAAAACGCTGGTTGTACTTGTGCCTTTTATTAAAAGTAAGCGTTCAGGTCTACTTGCTGGCATCCCTCTTCATATGTCTCAACCTGTTATACCAGGACTTTTGGTCATTGGTCTACTTCACTGGGTAACAAAACAGGGAAGTCAATTTTTATAATGTATCAATATAGCTGCCATAAAACAAGTATATTTGTAAGTGACTACAGATATTTGTCACAACTGTGAACTTTGTTTAGAAGAACGCTGTACAGTTGAATATAATTAATTCACTATATCACATGCAATTTAACATTCAGATCTGCAACGATGCTTTACTATGCTCATGCCTTATATAGGTATCCTAGATTTACAATACAAACATATATAATACTAATTTTCACAGGTAACATGGATATGGGCAACATCCCATTAACTGGCATAGCAGTGGCATAGACATGACTGTTTGACAGACACTAAAGTGGTTGCCATATGTGAGCTGTCCTTTCCCAGGGTGTGTCAGGCTCCTCAGCTATGACCCAACCTATCCACCTCTTAGAGCATCACATGTGGACAAAGCCTAACATTAGGAGGGAATATATAGGGACAGATCATAGATATGCCTATTAAAAACCTATGAAGCTTGTGCATGATAAATTTTGCATTACCATGACTGTTCTGAAGGTCGTGGTGTCTGAAACTCATGTGTCTGTCATGAATTCATTACTTTCACCATCAGCTATTTGCCAGACTAATATAGATGTTTAGGGGAGGAGAACAACACTATGATGGCTAAATATTGTGATTCTGTGAAGATCTGCACAGTTGACAGGTATGGCCCACTGCAGACAGAGCCAGATGCTATGTCCGTAGCATTTGTTAAGCAGGACATCATTACAGAAAATATTGATGGCACATATACATCTTTCATAATCATCTATCCCATTATTACAGACCAAGTACTGCATTCAATTGCATGCTTACATGATCCACATACCTGGTTTATCTTCAGGTTCCTACTGTGTACAGGATGTCTTCTTGTTTCTTATTTTGAGGTTTTGTTTATTTATTTATTTTGTGTGTGTGTGTGTGTGTGTGTGTGTGTGTGTGTGTGTGTGTGTGTGTGTGTGTGTGTGTGTGTGTGTGTGTGTGTGTGTGTGTGTCTCTCTCTCTCTCTCTCTTCTTCTTCTTCTTCTTCTTTTGGATTTTCCTGGTTAGGGGTCACCACAGCAGATCACCTGTCCACTCATGATTGGCAGTGAAGTTTTACAGTGTCGAGTTGCCAGCCCACCACCCAACCTTCCATGGAAGGCACACGCACACACACACACACACACACACACACACACACACACACACACACACACACACACACACTCATGCCTAGGGCCAATTTAAAGTGTCCAATCCACCTACAGCATGTATTTGGGATGTGGGAGGAAACTGGAGCACCCGGAGGAAACCCACGTGACCACAGGAAGGACATGCAGACTCCATACAGAAGGCACCCCAGCCGAGAATTGAACCAGAGAGCCTCTTGCTGTGAGGACAACGCTAACCACTCCACCACCATAGCCGCCCTGTGTGTGTCTCTCTCTCGCTCTTTCTCCACTACTGGGATCGAGCCTGTTTGAATAGGTTGAATCATGGCTTTTGTAGGTGATGCTCATGTTCAGGTGATGGCCTCAGCACCAATTGCTGTTCCCCACTTTCTAATTGCATGCAGGCAAATATGTAGTTCTTCCAATAGCCAATGTCATAGCAACCCACTACTATAAATAACTACATCATGTGGGTATTGTCCCTTTACCTTTCCTGTATGGAAGACATCCTTCATGTGTGTGGGCAGCAGTGTTATAGACAGCAGGTAGGAATACCTCTTACAACAGGACTTGTGGACACAGGCCAAGTACACGTTTGTATAAGGTTCCAGACCTAGAGAAAGTGTGTGAGTATTGCTGTTATATGCATTGAATCATGTTAGTTTTACAGGGTGTGTGTGTACATGCTAGTTTTGCATTGTATGCAGTCTGTCTGCATAGCTGTCAACTGTGGGCCTCTCCACATGATGGCCAGAGGATTGGCTATTATGTTTTGTCTGTTCCCTACACAGGTATTGCCCCTGACATATTAGTGGCATTCTCTCCATTGATTGCTATCAGTACATGGCAACATCCATTTGTGTTTCAGACTTCATATTCCTGAGTAAGGGTATGTTGCAACCAATCCTGTAACAGCAGCAACTTTCACAGTGTATAACAGCATTATTTCAAATATGGCTCTGTGTTTCAACCTCTGTCTTGTCCAGATGTCATGCAGTAAGAGCTTGATAGGTATGGTCTATCATTATTTAATGCTGACATTCCTGCTATCATTCCAGTGATGCTGTGGACTCCCAGAGAAGATGTGGGGTAGGGTCCATATCTATGAGGGATACAGCTGGACAAAACATGTGTGACCCTGTACAGTCTGGAGGTCAGTGTATAGAGAAAACTGTTATATGCCCTTGTAACACATTTTATGGGGGAGGGGTATTCAATGTTTTTAACTTAGGCTGTTACAACATGTGGGAATATCAGTAATAAGAAACATTAAGGTATATGGCTGTACATTTTCATATGTTTCACCATGGGAACAGTGGTGGCTAGAGCTTACTGTCTTGCACACAGTTCTGTTTGTCAGTGTGACAGTGACATCTTAAGTTAAGTATTGTTATGTAAAGGATACATTTACATTGTGACAACTGTTACTTTTCCCCCTAGGGGGTTGAGTATAGAGTGTAA
>NC_056728.1:659050638-659163138 GCF_019279795.1 Protopterus annectens
TATATTCCCAGATTCCAGTTAATATTATGCACATACCTCTCAATTTCTTAATGCACACACTCTGAACAAAGCTTGACAACATGGGGGTACAAAAAGGGACATGTTTTGAATAATGCTGTCATAAACTTGGAGAGTTGCATGAGTGATAGGATTTGTTTTGATATACATTTTCCGAAGGCTTTGAGGTCTGAAAATCAAATGTATGTCATTATTTCATGACTACAATTCTGAGATCATCCCACTTATATTCCAGGGAGACAGAGGAACAGGCAAAAAATATGAGCCAATTATCTGGACATTTTGAAAAATCTTTACAGTTGTGAGGTATGATTATGCATACAGCTTACTACCACTCCCCGGATTCGAACCATGGCTGTGTCTGCTAAAAATATAACAATTTAAGTCACAGTAGAGTATGCTATTTGGATATTGCCGTTCATCTCTTCAGTGTTTTCTGTCTTAGTCTCTCTTGGTTGTACAATCTGATCTTGTACTTACAACAGTCTTATACAGACATTCCTAGATATTTTTTTTTATGTAGCACACTGGGGGTAACAGTGGTTAATACAACAATACTATTCAGAGAATGCAACAATAAATACCATACAATGCCAGTGTAAACACAACCAGTCCAGGGTTTAGAGCTTTATTGCCAGGTAGTTACAGTTTTATTTAAATATGACCTATATGGGACTATTACTGTCATATTGTCTGGTTTATTCAGTACAACCCATACAACAGTTTTTATACTGCCAGATGACTTTCTACAACTTTATATTTATTTGGTACGACTACTACAAGCAGGATTGTTACTCACCAGCCTCATGACACAGCCTTTGCAGCCTACTTGCATGGGCTTCCTGATTCACAGCCCACTCAGCTGCAGTTGTGAAGGAAATAGAGACATATTTAGGCATACCTATCCATCACATACACATACAGGACATTAGTAAACAGTAATGGCATGACTGCTTACACACTGCTGGGACATCGCCCCCCTGCCTTGCTTCTTGGACCCATTCGTCCAAGACCTCCCTCTTTCTCTGCTTCAAGTTGGCATAGTGGTGCCTGACCTGCTCACCAGTCCAAGGGATACCAGTGGCACTGGTGAGATCACAGGGGAGACAGTCTCAGGCTTCCGTTTTATACTGGGAGCCCTGGTACTGGTCCTGCAGCAGTCTCTCATCATAGATTTTTACCAGGAGTCCTACCATGACGTTGGAGTCCTGTATGCCCCAGCGCTGTGCCCAGAAGCACAATCCCTCTCCAACTCCAGCCATCCTGCCTACAGTGGGAAGCTGCAACCAGTTATTCCTGCATGTGGGGTTTAAATACAGCTGATTTCCCACCCTTTGCCATGATTGGATGGTTTTGAATATGCTGAGCTAAGCTAAGCTACAGGCAAACCTGCTTAGCTAAGGTTGGCATTGCTTAAAGGGAGAGGTTCAGCACTGCTTACCAATGGGAAATCCACTTAGCTGGGCTACTCATTGCTTAGCAGTCATATTTACACAATGTTTACACCTGGTAAGCAGAGCTGTGCAATGCTTAGCATTGCTTATTTTTCATTTTATAGACTATCTGCTGTATGGCATTGATTCATCATTCATTACATATTATACATTTGTTTACTGTCCTTGACATCCGCCAATATGCTTTCATTACATTTATTCAAGTGTGATTATACTGTATGAGGCACTAGTGTTTATATGGGAATTTCACAACTTTATTAAACTGACACCTCACATCTGGACCTAATGCAGTACTCTGGCTAACAAATATATGTTATTTAGTAGGAATACTAAAAATAATTGTTTATGTACTGCTTTCACATGTAAAATGTGAATTGGTTATAATGGGGATCAAACCGGGAACAGCTGCATGTAAAGAGTATGCTCTAACCACTACACTATTGTAATACTGCTTGTGTTGAATGTCTATTGCTATTTAACTTCTTGCGCTGTTTAAGCTGGACTAAGCGTAGCTAAGCAACGGGCACACCCGTGCAGCTACGCTTAAACTTTATCGCATTTATAAAAAAAAAAAAAGTTTTGTTGTGTTATTTTATCTATACCCTTCAGAATATCCCTGCTAATGCTAAACCTGTTATTTTATTAGCTTTCTGCTTTTTGGGACAATTGTCCCTTTTGGCTTTGTCCACATTACTTACTCTGAGGGCTTGGGAGGTTTGCGTTATGTGCTTATGCTGCCTGTGTTATCCTAATAACTTTTGGCTTGGTAGCATACCTCTCAACCTCTTAGAGCAAAATATCTGGACAAAGCCTACAATTATGGGGGCACAAATGGGGGAGGATTTTAAATATTGCTCTTACAAACTTAAAAAGTTGATAGAGTAATAGGTTTTACATTAGCATGAATTTTCTGACGGATGTGTGAAGTCTTAAACTAAAATGTTTTGTCATTATTTAGTGACTTCAATCCTCAGCTATTTGCCAGACAGGTACACATTTTAGGTTCATAGGTTGGTACTAGGCTATCGGCCCTAGGGCCTATACAAGACTAGCCATAACAATTCCCTGAATATTTCTTCCCATAATATTTACTTCCCTGGACCTCTGTCTAGCAGGGCGACTGATGTGATCCCCAGGGTGAATTTCCTATCTCCCATCCAATCATCAAGATTCCTTTTGAAGAGGGCCAAGGAGGGGCTCTGCTTGATATGTATGGGCAGTCTATTCCAGAGTATGGTGAGTCTCTGGGTCAGGAACCTATCCCTCCAGCATGTTTTACTCATTGTGATGACAAGGTTTAGATCCCTGGAGCATGTGGCTCTGAGGGATTGGGATTTCTTTAAGTGGAGCATGTCCAACAGCTCAGGGTTTGAAATGGCCTTGTATGTTAAGCAGAGATCACCTCTGAGTAGATGATATGCCACAGAGTATAGCTGGAGGTTTTTTATATGGTCAGCATAGGGCATCTGCTTTAGGCCTGTGATTCTTTGAGTGAGGTATTTCTGCGGGTTTTCCAGCTGTTGCAGATGTCTTGTGAGGTACATACCAAATGGGGCATTGTACTCTATAATGGGTCTAATGAGGGATGAGTACAGTGGGAGAATGACCTTTTTTCTGGATGAAAAGCCCTTAGTGATGAGGTGTGCCTTTACCATTGTGGCGATGTGGTTATCAAAGGTGAGACCACTGTCCACCTGTATCCCTAAGTCTCTCATCACACTTTCAGTGTTTAGTGTACTGCCACCTATGTGGTAATTCATGGGTGTGTGTTTTTTTCCCAAAGGGGGTAACTATAAATTTCTTGGTATTAAGCTTGAGCCAATGGCTCAGGCACCAAGCATCTGTTTCTGTAATGTCTTTTTGTAGAATATCCACATCATTTGGGGATTCAGTAATGGCTTCCAGTTTGCAGTCATCTGTGAACTTTGTTAGCCAGAGTCCCTTAGTGTTGGTCTGTACTTCAGAGACGTAGATGCCAAACAAGAGCGGTGCCAGGACTGAACCCTGAGGTACTTCACTTGTCACTTGTCTGGAGCTGGATTTGGAGTCAGCTACTTTTACAGTCTGGGTTCTGTCAGTAAGCCAGCTGGCAACCCATCAAGTGACATAGGGATTTATGCCCAGCTTCGTATGTTTATCTATGATTCCAGAGTGGGCGGTGGTGTTGAAGGCCTTGGCGAGGTCCAGATAGGCTGTGTGGACTGCCTTACCATCGTCCACACTAAAAATATGAGGCAAACACCTGGGCATTCTGCAAAAATCTGTACAGTTGAGAGGTATGCGTAGGGATGATTGTCCCTTATGCCTTTGACCACTAATTTTTGTTTTCTTGATGGGTTGGGGATGTTACGAGCATTCTTACTTGTTTTTAATTTCTGAAAGGCAATTCTAGAGTGTAGGGGCATGTGTATTGTGAGAGCTTTGCTCTCAGACACACCCCTTGCACTCGTAAACAGCTCCTTGATCGTTTAACAGCAAAGGCAGCACACTTTCATGAATATGCAAGGCGCACTGCCGTGCTGTACGGGAACGGTACCTGCCATGCAGGAATAACTTATTCCTGCATGGCTGCTTGCTGAATCCTGGGGAGTATTTTATGCACAGCAGAATAGACATAAAACATATTTTCTAAAAGAATGGACAATGGTTTCTGTATCACTTACACTTTTACATCAGTGACTGTTTTGGTGCTTACATAAACAGAGCTATGTTAATACACAAACTGTATGAAGTGCATGCATTAATGCTGAAAAATTAATAAATGTGGTGAGCTGTATCAGTCTTAAGTACAAGCTGCCTGAGAAACATGGCTAAAGCCAATACTGCTATCTGTGAAACAGCAGCAATGTGATGCACAGTGTAAAGGCAGTACTGTGCATTTAATTGTTAAGAAAGTTTGTTTAGCTATACTGTTCAAAAGACTTCTCAGAAATGTTCTGATTTCTGGCACATTCTGTCATTCATGCCATGGAATCTGTTGTAGTGCAGTTTCAGGTATGTGATATAAAATGCCCCAGGGTGGTTGCCACGTACATATCAGCTCACACCCCTGCTAGAGGTTCCTTTAAATTGTTTTTGGTAAAAAAGGCCAACACTATCATTCGTGGAGATGATAATGTCAATTTGACTGTCCATTCTGATGTCCAGTCTCACATACTGATTAGTGTCTATTGTCTTGTCTAGTAGAAAGGTGAAAAGAAATCTGGAAGTTAAAGTGTTTGGACAAAATGTTCTGCTCTTATTCTAGTATCGTTAGGCACAAATACCAGTGCTAATGGTCTGACTGCTCTTATTGCTATCTATGCGGTAAAGGCTCGCAAAAGGGTAAACAAAATATTTAGGTTCAAAATATCTCATAGTACGATGCTTCTTAATCAATAGGCAGACTTCCATAGCTAGTTATGTGTCTGAGGGTGATAAAGAATTGTCTTTACCCTGGATGATCTAAGTACAATTAATTTTTCATATGCCAGAGAAGGTGGAGGTGGGGATGGAGAAGTTAATGTCAGCTAGCTCATTCCAAAAGAAAGGGTAGCATGGTTGATTCAAGGAATGACTGCTCCCTGTTCTTATTCTAGTATTATGTAGTAGCATGGCTGAAGACTGCATGTGTCAGAGGTCTTAGAGCACCGGATGTGCTTATTAACATGCTGTGGTAATCACCCTGGTGCTGCTGCAATGCCTAATGAATGTAGAACTTTTACATCATGAATTCAGTGTTGCCTGTTAGGCATGTTGGTGGAGCAGGGTTGTGCAGGGCTCAGCTTCCAACTAAGATATGTTATAATACAAGCATGAACTGAAGTCATAGAAGTGCCATGAGACATAAGGGATTAACGAAGAGAAGTCTCATTACTACTATGAGTGATAGCACTATTTGTGGATTCCATCTTTCACTCAAACTGGGAATGAATAAGCTATATGTATTTCAGGGTCTCTGCAAAGGCTAGTTTGTCAGAACAGAGAAAGGATAAAGAAATTTCACTCAGGGCTATTTATGCCCAGTTGACTGGGCACTTTTGCACTGCATTATGATGGTTGATATATACCTGAATTTCTTTACTGTCACATTAATATGTATCACTGATACAATTTCTCTCTTAAAATATTCTACTGCAGAAAGAATCATTCTGCACTAGATTGCCACTAAAATGAAAATGGACATATTGATAAGGGATAAAACCTGAGGTCTTAGTGAAAAGCACAGTAACTATGCCAGTTTACATGACTTAGGGTGCCTCTTAATAAATGTTAGTCTACTATTAGCATTTCCAGGAAGACATTATTTTAAAATTTGCAACCAAGGCATAGTATAGTCTTCTGCTTTTGACAAGAGTAACAAGGTTAATTTTTCCTGGATCCCCACAAATGGTAAATGCATTATGAATTTATTTCTTCCATCTAGCTGAATTAATTTCCACAATTTTCATACACTGGTATTTTTATATAATGATATTATTGTCCAATACTTTACTGTTAGCATGTTAAACATCATAACATGCTGACTATGTTCAAAGTATCAGAGGTAGGAATCCACCTAGTATGAAAATTGCATTTAAAAATAAAGGATTGTGAGAACCATGCTTGTAAAAAATTGTGACACGAGTTACAGACAGAAAATCAGGAATTTATTTATGTGATTTCCATCTTGCACATGCTGCTATGGAGGCACAAAGCTGTTGCAAGCACTGAAACACTAGATACAGAAGTCTGATGATTAATATAATCTAAGACACTATATATTAACGTGATAACTAAAACATGTGTGGGTGAGATTGCGAATGTGTGTTTATAAACACATGCGCGCACACACACGCACACATATATATGTATGTCTCATGAAATTTCAAATACTCACAAGAGTGAACTTATAATGTGCAATCATTTTACAGGGTATCTAAAATGATCAAAAATATGCAAAAGTAAAATTATTATTTTTTTTTCAGGGGGGCAAGGTCCCCTACACCCCACCATACCCCTGGCTAATTATATTTACTAATTCTGAAATTGCAAAACATCTGGGTAAGAGCAAATTTCCTTACCTGCTGCAACATGATCACTTTTTTTACAACAGTAAAAAGCATTTGCTCATATGAATGTTTTTTCTTTAAAATTGTAACTATATATATATATATATATATATATATATATATATATATACACACACACACACACACACACACACACACACACACACACACAGTGAGGTGCTATATTTAATATGTTTGATAATCCAAAGCGTGTCATTTGCTCAGTTCCTACTTGCCTTTTATACAATCAGTTGTATACTCTGACATGTCTCTTTTCACATGTCTTTAGATATTAGGCAAGCTGACTTCAGTTATTCAGCACAAACGTTTCTCTCAGCACAATCTGTTCTTTGTTGAGATGAACAGTTCTTGCAATTACATTTGAAAGTATGTTTAGTGCCATTTTCACCAAAACAATCTTCCAACTAAAGTGCATCTTTAATTCTTATCAGCTTTTAATACCCCTTTATTTGTAAGGTTATATTTTCATGTAAAAATCTATGTAACTTAAGATATCTCAGAAAAAAATTACATATTTAGAAGTATCCAATCAATCACTGCTGAAAATGGAATTTCTCGATAAACTCTTGAAGCAAAGATTAGTATTTACATCCACTTGCACAAATGTGATAGGGGTATTCTTGATGCTAATGAATGAGTTTAGCAGAAACACACTTCATAAAGGCCATTTACAGTAGTGCACAAGGCCTGAAAAATAATGAGATGCAAATGACATACGTTGTAAAGTGTAGTATGCTAATGAGGTGGTTTTGCAATTCTTAGTCTGACATTCAATCTATACATACAAAAGCCATGCTTCACCTTTGATATTAGAGTTGCAATCCACAAACTTGCCCCCAGCCATCCCTTCTATAGTTTATCCAAGAATGCACAAGCACTTCCCAGACACACAAATGAATTATTTCCCCCAGGAACCGCTTCATTAGTTTGTCTTAAGTCTGCAGAAGCACTAAAATGACAGAAAATACATTATTTGCCAAGCGACCCCTTCAGGAGTATGTCTAGGTGTGCACAAGCATTAAAATGAAACACTTCCTCAAGTGATCCCTTAAGGAGTATATCCAGGTATGCACAAGCATTAAAATGAAACACTTCCTCAAGTGATCCCTTAAAGAGTATATCCAGGTATACACAAGCATGAAAGTGAAGCATTCACTCAAGTGACCCTTTAGTAAAATGTCCAGGTAATCACAAGTACCATCCCATCTCCCTCACATCTCCATAATCTCCTAGAAAACTGCTGCTTACTGGGATAGGTTGAAGGCTATTTTCAAGCTCAGTATGCAAATGAGCTCATTTTAAATTCATATATATATATATGAATAGTACTCATACCTATATGTGTAAGGCCCCTTATCATTGTAATAGTTCAGCCCTTATCACTTATGCATCAAGCATGTTACACGTTTGTGCTAGGGGGTGTGTTTACAACTCCTTCATATTCATGCTGAAAGTCTGGGACTTGCATATCCACATAACACCACTCTTTGCAGATCACTGCTATGAAAATGCAAAGTTCTGGACTATGAATACCATCCTAATTGTAGCCTAGTCAACCACACAGCAGATAGGTAGAAGTATATGCCACAAATATGTTCCCAACCTGCAGACAGAGATAATCATATAAAATACAAAATTTGGTCCCAAACTTAACTATAGAAATACTGACAGAATGTCTTGTTACATCATCTAGCAAGAGACAAAAACATAAAGAGCTACCCCGTGTGCAGTTACCAGACTACCTTAAAGTCACCCGATTCCTGACTTGAGGAATAACATGCATTCCTGTCTATCTGCGGAACTCAGCATACCTGGCATCTGTAGATCACAGATGTATAATATATCTATATATAAAGATATAGATAGATAAATAGATAGACTTCTTGTTTTATTAAGTAATATAAGAAATATAATAAAGATAAAAACACAAAAGATTCATCAGTTTCTACCGATTTACTATAAAGGCAATGAAGAGTCATTTTATGCAGGACATGATCTCTTAAAGGCTGACAACCACTTGCATTCTCTTAAAGACTGATAACCAAGTAATATACTATTTTCATATACATGGGGGAATTCAATAAAGCCTACACTATTTTTTTTTTGTGTAGGTATTGTGCTATGATGCCTACATGGGTGCAAGCATTTTTAGATTCAGTAAGCACTGCTTAGGGGCGGATGCACCCCCAAATACGGAAACTTCTGTGGCATGCAAGTGACCTCATAAGCAGGTGAATCTCATGCAAATGAGGCAGGTAGAGCGATACAACATGCAGAAAGGCATCTGTTCAGAACCCGTATCTGTGTCCATAGTGTAAGCAGAAAAATTTCACGTACAAATGTTTAGACAGAAAAAAAGGGGGATGTAAAAGTGTAGAAATGTGGACATAAACCCCCTGAAAATATAAGACCACATACACATATGAAAAAAAAGTATTAGTCTGCATGTCAGAAAGATTAAAAGGAATGTTAGATTAATAATTTTTTAATAACGTTAGCATGCTTGCGCTACACATCTCAGTGTGCAAACAAGCTTAATCGAAAAAAAAATAGGAAAAAAAAAGAAGTTCATAGTATGTGACAGAAATGTGTTATAGGAGCTTGAGTGGGCTCCCTACAGTGGTGCATTGCTGATGTTGCTAAGGTGACAGGGCCATGAAGCGTGTAGTTTATAGGCTGTCGGCATGGATAAGTATGCAAATGAGGTATGGGTTACTGAATAGCAGAAAGGAGTAGTTGTGTCTGCATAACACCACCTGGCTGAGAACGTTCTCAAAACCGGATGTATTCAGTTAAACATTTTGACTTTTGTATAATCTATGCTGTGTGTCTTTGCATGATGCACTGCCTGGCTGAGCATGTTCTCAAAACCGGATGTATTTAAATAGACATTTTGACCTTTGTATACGCTATGCTATGTGGCACTGTGTATAGTGTTGCACACTGAAATAGGGCTATTAAATGATGTTAATTATATTGTTGGCAGGTGGAATGCATCATAGTTAGTCAATCACACATTCTGCACCTACAGAGCAGTGTAAAGTATGCATACACCCTACATTCTGATTTTCCCCCAATACTCTGGACCATTGGAGTACAGACTTTGGAATTTTAACTGAGATAATGTTAGGAGCTGCTGCAGATCTGGTACATCTGTATGTGCTAGATTTTGTAGTCAATGCTGCTGTTGCTGCTGACAATTGGCCTAGGCAGAGAATGGGAAGCATGCTCAGGCCAGGGTAACCTTCCAGGAGCTACATGAGCTGGAGATTGTAGAACACTACAGGTTGGACAGGGACATACTACAGGAACTCACTGAGCTCTGCTGCCCTCAACTCAGAAACAGAGTCAACAGAAGGGAACCCATCCCAGTAGAAACAAAGATATGTGAAGCCCTCAGGATATTAGCTACAGGTACTTTCCAAAGACCAGTTGGGGACATGATGGGAGTCTCACAGGCATCTGTATCCAGGATACTCCACCAGTTCCTGGATGCCATACTACCACATGCCAGTGAGCACATATCTTTTCCCCATCACTGCTTAGGTGAGGGCCAGCAATATGCAACACTTCTACCATGTAGCACACTACCCTGAAGTACTAGGTGCCATAGATTGCACTCATGTATACATCAAGGTACCACCCGGTGAAGAGGGTAGAATCTACATCAACAGCAAGGGGTGCCACTCCATCAACTGCCAGGTCATGTACAATGTCCATGGGCTTATCCTGAATATGTGTGCTGACAGCCCTGGCAATTATCATGACTCCCATATCTGGTATGCATCACAACTGTACAGATGTTTGCTAGGGGGGACATCCCACATGACCATTTACTGGGAGATACTTGCTACGCCCTGGAACCATGGATGATGACACCCATCAGAAAAGCACAAACATCCACAGAAGAATGTCATAATGAGGCACACTCGCATACTAGGAACATCACAGAGCATATGTTTGGATATCTGAAGTCACAGTTCATGGGCCTTGATATATCTGGTGGAGCCATGCAGTACACTCCAGACACATGTGCACATATGTTCACAGTATGTGCTATACTACACAATCTGATCCTGCAGAAGCAGCTGCAATAGGATCAGCAATGGGAAGGGATACACAACCACCCCCAGTGCCTAGGTCACTACAGTCACAGTCACAGGAGGACTGGAACTAACTGCTGATGTCCCTGTAGACAGATGTAGGCATGCTCAGTATGCCCTGGGTTTGGCTAAGAGATGACACATAGCATATTCACTGACAATCTAGGGGCTTAGGGACTGACACCTTACTCCTTTTCAAATATATATATCAAACATGATGCCAGGCAACCCACACAACCAGTACCTATCCATGTATTGAATGTGTACTGCTTGCATCAGGCAGAGTCAGCCCTGAACTACAGTTCTGTCACCTGGTGCATTTGCAAGGTAAGTCTCTAGTCTACACAGTACTTGTAAGGATTAGTATGATATGGTATTGTACATATGGATTTGCTACATTTATGCAAGTATATATAGTGGGCTATTTGGACAAAATTAACATCCACATGGGACTACAGATACTCAGTCCACTACCATGTGTCCTTTAATAGTCACTAGGCCTCATGCATAGTATATTCACTACAGCAGTCAAGGGGGATATTAAACAGAGGGGTCACATGATATTTGGACTAGTGTATCCCAGCAAAACATGCGGTGTTGTTCACCACCCCCAGCACATCATTGTTCCCATATAGCTGCTATAATAGTAACTCATCAGTGGCATGTCAGCTCCAGGCAATCTCAGAGCAATAACATAGAAACTGATAATACATTGTATGTCTCACTTAACACAGGAATAACAATGTACATATTGATGCTGTTGATTATGTGATGCATGACTATGCTCTGATTGGCAGCTTCTGTGGCTCAGTGGACTAGAGATGTTAACATGGGTGATGATGTTGATGGTTCTAATCTGGAAGTAGCTACATCTTTTGAATGTGAGATAGCATTATTTTGTTTTTTGACAGTCTGTCAGTGTGTGTGTGTGGTGCAGCATTACTAACCGCTGTCACATATTAATTACATCAGACAGCTGAAGAATGCCATGGCCAATTTCAGTGAAGTGCAGTACTGCAGACACAGGGGCAGATGTCATTGACTGTAACACACAAAATCCCAGACTGGAGTACAGGTAGGTGTGGCCTGCAGTCAGTTTATACCTATCGACAATCTACTGGGCATGCCCATACACTTAGTTATACAGAGCACAATTCTGTTGCCTCTTAACAAACATGAGTAGTACTATCCTCAATGTGTCCAGGTTTGTGTGTGTGGCTGTTACAGCAGTTTACATCAATTTAAGGAATTATAGGATCTGTGAACTTTAGTAGAATAATGTCTCTACAGCCCTCACAAGCCTAGCCAAGTTTATACTCTTATTTACATGATAAGCACATGTTGTCTCTGCCCATGAGGGACACAGGCAGAAGCCCTGTAGTGACATGATAGTCACCAAGCCAATCATACAGATGGCATCTGATGAGGTCCACTGAGGTGTTCTGTTTACCATTAGGCAGGATTCTGTTCCAAAGCTGAATTAAAGCCTGCTAGACAGATCTCTCCTACAAGCATGTATTAATAATGTCACATACCATGTTAATGTCCTTAGAGTGAGTAATCCATGTACCATGCTACCTACAGATCTGCAGCATTTTCAGTCAAGCAGGATCACACATTGCCCCATATGCAAGTCAGAGATCACCTTTGAGTAGTCTATATACCACAGGCTACAATGACCACTGATGTCAGATGAAGTCTATTGGACAGATACTGAACTTGTGAAGTTCTCTTATAAGGGACCATTGTGTTGTGTGCAACTGCCAGTAGTGTTTGGAAAGGTAAAGTACCAAATGGCTATTGCGCTCCCATACTGGCATGCTGAGGGAAGAGTACATGGGGGTTATGAGTATGATAATTTTTGGGTGACTGTGCTCTCAGTTATGACATATGATTCCCACCTTACCACTGGGGAGGTGATCTCAGGTACATTAGATGCAAACCTGTGTTACCAGACCTGTGTGCCCAGGTCTATCATCCTTGAGTATGTACATCACATGTTGTGACTGATGTGCTACATACCAGGAACATGGATGTAAGCAATGTAAATGATACTGTATATATATATATATATATATATATATATATATATATATATATATATATATATATATATATGTATTTGCATGGAGTTTATGGCCAGTAGTATGTCAAAAGGCATTTGTTCATCAATACCCTCTTGTAGGATATTGACATAACTCACAGAGTCTTTGACCGCTCACAGTTTGTAGGCATCAGCCAACATTGTCAGCCAAGACAGTCAATATTTGCTTGTATAATGGTGAAATGGATCCCAAGCAGTAAAGAATCCAGCCCTGAGCCCTGTTGAACACTGCTACTTACAGATCAGCTATTGCAGGTGAATTGCCCTATGTTGAGCATGTTCCCCCATCATTGAGCCACGTTGTGACCTCTATAATGATATTACTGTGGATGCCTATGTGGGTGCTTTTGTCAATGATGCCTGAGTGGGGGATAGAGTTACAAGGCTTGGCTACATCCAGAGGGTTGCATATGCTGATGTCCTTTCACCCAGGTCCTTGGTGACTGCTTTGGACACATCCACCACATTTAACAGCCATGATCTCCATGTCATCCACCCAAACTGTGTACAGTCAACTGTTTGTAGATCACATATATGTTTGCTGATCAGCTGCATAATTATTTACCCTGTGGGTGTACAGATATGGCTTCTCATGCAAATAGGTCTATAGTTCCAGTGGTTGGCGGAAGCACCACCTCTGTGCAGGGGGGTAACAGTTGTCATTGTCCAGTCAGCTGGCATGCAACCAGTGGTTACAGTATGATTGCAAGGAGTTCCCAATTGTGTTGGTAATCCTTGGTGGATCCCATATAGGATGCAGTCTATGATGTTAGCATGTCCAATAGATGCTGTGTATACTCTACAGAGAGGAAAGTTGCAACCTGCTCTGTAGATATTGAAGGTATGGGACAGGTTGTATGAATGTCATGTGGCACATGTGGTGGGGACAGGGGAGTAAAGTTGATGCAGAGCCTGTGGGACAACAGGTTAGCTATGAATACAGAACCAGTATATGTGGTATCATTTTTTACAATTTCACCAACAATCTGGGTCTGTCCTCTGAGGTTACACATGTAACTTCACTGTGCATTGTGGTTCTGTTTTGTGGGGGAGGCTGATTTTGTCACATACTGTTTCTACACAAAGTCAAACAAACACTATGTGCTAGATTTAGGTGAGGAGGTTGTGCCTCCATTTTAGGAGGCACATTCACCCTGTCACACAGCAATGTCCATCTCTTATTATACAGCTTTCTAATGGCAGTTGTCCACCATGCAGGTTTGCTGTGCCATGAGAAGCTTGTGTTCCTCTTGTCAGGTACAGCTGAGTCTATGCAGTTGTACTGCTGCTTACATAATGCATGGGTGTAGAGCTCTGCATACTTCCCCATCCTGCCTGAGGGGGAGTTGCAGTCATGCTATGTAAACCACCGCATAGGGGGTAATACATTGCTTTGTTGAAGTATATTTCTGTACTGCCTGCAAGGGGGATTAGGTCTGATAGTTTTAATGAGACTGATCTGTGTTCAGATCTCAACAGGGAGGACCATACAGTGGTGGGCTGCAGTGGTCACCCATATTTGGATATACATGAAGCACTACATGGCCTCCCCTTCTGGGGATGTCATGCCACTGGTCCAGGGCATTGTAGTTAAGGACATGGAGTAACCTTTGGGCAAGTGAGGTTCAGCACAACTAACTAACACAGTTGGTGTTTACTTAATGTCACTCCAAACCATGAGGTACTTATACATGTTGATAGACACACATTCATGCAAATAAGCACAATAGGCGTCTGTATTCATGAAGCTGCCCATGCAGCTGGCAATGGTTTGATTAAGTGCCCTTCTAGCAGTGGATAGCACCTACAGTGTCTCTGGGAAAGCATAGTGTTTCACTAAATCTGGATGTGTATCTATCCTTAATGAATATGCATACACCACTTGCATTACCTTGCACACTGTCAGTTTGAAGTCTGAACATATGGAAGGATGTGTAGTCTGGTATGGCTGTGGTGCTGTCCACAGCCATGAACCAGATGTCTTTGGACAAATGTCTGCATAGTCCAAGGTGTGGACACCTTCCACAGCGTGTTTAGTGTTGCCTTTCCCAGTGTATACAGCATAACAGTAATAGTGTATGAAGATGGTGTTCTCATTGGAAATTTTTTCCTTTAGATAGTGCCTTTAAGATGCACTGTGTGGGTGTCAGCAGCCTTGGCCAGTACACAAATTCTCTGGGGTGAGAGATGAAGACCATCTCTGGCAAAGCATTGACATCTGTTAAGCAAGTCATCCCAGGCAGACATATAGTGGATCCCCTTACAATGACACCACACACTAAGGCAATACTTGAAGTTCCTCATGTTCTGTGTGCATTGAGCCATCATCCTAGGTGAGGGTCAAATGCAGCTGAAAGCTATGGGCATGCTCTCGAGAGATGCAGAGTGTGTAAGCTCAGTCATTGTGTTTGCATACAGTCCACTGACATATATCCCTAGTTGGACACACCTTCAGGAAATATGATGCCATCATTATGTCACCTGATATTCCTTGAGTTGTGGAAATATGCGGAATGATGTATTGTAACAACCCACATGCAGCTAACTGTAACAGTTCCCATATGTAGCCAGCTGACACTGACATCAATGTGTCTCAGGATGCACTCAACTATGAATAATAGGTCTGCATTTGTGATCTGTCTCAGGTGTGTGACTGGTAAGACCAGTGGTGCATGCACTATTATGTGTAGTTTGCTCCAGAGGTAGGTTTTCTGAGGTATCGGTTGTTTGGGAATGTGTCTGGTAAGAAGCTACACATATGCAGGTGTGTGTTTTGTGGGTTTGGGTGGTACATGAGGTGAGCTGTGCATGTTGGCAAAATGTTCATTGCCATATGTTGTGACTGCTGTGTGAGACACCATGGAATTAAGGTTTGAAGTACAGTCACATCTGTCAATGTCTGTCACACGTTGTGTTTGTGTAGCATATGAGTAGAAGGGTAGGTACACATTCCACATATCATCAGCAGTCATTGATAGTGCCATTAGCAATGCAGTCATGTTTGTGTGTAAGTCACAGCACAACATCATTAGGAAGTGTCACGACAGATGGTTAAATGTAACATGTCACCTGTATGTAGGTTACTTAAGGTAACACAGCACCTGATAGTGTGCCATACAATGATTTGCCAGCCATGTGGACCTTGGATTGACCATAATCCTGTCATTAGGCATGGTCACAATACCATACCTACAAATGTGACACTATACAAGTCCTGCAAAGTTAGGGTCATGCTGCCACACCCTTGAAGTTGACAGCCTGAAACACAGTGTTTGTAGGCACACCTTGCAGTGATGATGTAGATGCCCATGCATGCACAGAGAACTTGTTCAACTTTGTTAAGATTACATTGCACTTGCAAGCATTGAATGCCTGTCAAGCAATCACATAGCAAACTGGTTATTGCTTGACATAATGTGAGAACAAAGACATGCATTCCAGGTACATAGCCATACGATATGACATACCTAGGACATGTGGCAGGTGGACACAATTTGGGCAAATGTGTCAGTACTGTGCAGGAGGTCTCACAGCAATATCACGCAAATATCCACCATTACTGTGTGGAAGGTCAGGATGCAAAGTGCCACCTAAGATGGATTGCCACTGCTGTGCTGCTTGTGTCAGCAAGCCTGGACATCTATGTCACTGGATATTGCACATTATATTGTGACGCAACAGCTTTGCCCCTAATCATCATCTGTTCACTTCTCTAGTGATGTATCACCAACCCTGGTACAGAAGGCGTACTACATGCAAAAAACAACTGATTGCTTAGGTTGTTAATAAAGGCATCTAACTGGAGGAGGGAATGTTATGCCTACAGATCCTTTCATGATGTGTGACAACCATGTGGATGCACAAACAGGCTGTATCCTGCAGCTCATCATGATCTTCATAGTAACAGTTTGCGTGTGATGACAGAAAAAGTATCGGAGCATGTTATCCCATGACAAAGTGGTTGTGATGAGACCAGCAGTAGTAGTGGACAAGCACAAGCAATTCAGGGGACACTCCTGCTTTCCATATTCATAACAAGGTAATTGTGTTTGCCTTCCCAGGGTATACATATTACGCTTCCCTTCATTGTTTGTGCTCTGTACAGACACCTTTGATGATTGTTTCCTTGGAATATGATGGAAGTAACTGCAATGCTTAGTTGCACAGAGGACAACTAGCATGCAGTGCCAAGCAGTGTCACCAGATCTCTCCTTCATCTGATATGTAAAGCTATGAAAGGAGTTAGCATGGATGCGATCATTCACTTTGTCATACATCTACTGACACTGGAACAAACACAATTTGTTTTTCTCAAGGGCAGATCATGCCTACCTACCCTAACTGATGGATCTCATTGCATTTTCCAGTATGCAATGGATGATGGGAATATGACTCACTCGACCTACCATGGCCTGACAAGGTGTTTGACAATATTAAGCCAGCAGGCATTGCTGGAAACTGTGTATGTTATTTGCAGAGTGGTATGTCAGCTGGTGGATAGCCAAGTGTCTGATAGTAATAATCTGGAATGATAGCATTGGGAAGACCTATGCTACAATGATGCCAGTTAACAGGAGATTTCCCTCAGACATCATTAATAGAGTACCCCTTGTAGACATTCCCTTCTCTGCAGTCATGGACACTGTCAGTGACCTCTGACTGACTACATTAGCAGGTCACTGCATATTAGGGGCTGTCACTGAATCCCACATGGAAGCAACATTTATCCAGGATGGCCTGAGACACACAGTCAGTAATTGTCAGAGCAAATGAAAAATAATAAATAGCAAGGACCGCACGATACTATCCATTTGGAAATCATCCACCCCTGGAAAATATAGTAGTGTCCACACACAAGCACACAGTGGAAGCAATACCCATGGATTTATGGACACACAGAGCAATGTAGCCTTTGAATTTCACTGGTCTGTAAGATGTGGGGAATCCATTCAATTTTTTACAACCTATACAGAAAGGTATAGTATGTAAATCCCAGACTGTCATTGTCATACTGCATTTGGCATTCATCACACATATCATTGAGTGCAGTGGCACCTTTGCTATGTCACTACACAAGCATATCTTACAACACACATTGCAGATAATATATATGATACAGTCCATGTCAACAGCGTTCATGTGTAGTCTGTCTCCTGCATGCTTTGGAGGGGATGTGTATACAGGGAGGTGTCAGATCCCAGTGTGTACCTCCTGCTTATCCAAGACAGAACTAACACATATTATACTTGTTCTACAAAACTACACCATCACTGTGGTATAAATAGTACATGCTGGAAATACAAATATAAAACGCAGACACTAAACCCTATATGAAAAGGCTTCCCATGCATGTGAAGCACACATCTGCTGTAATGTACATCATGTGCAAGATACAAAATGGGATGCAGAACAAGACATTCATAACTGGTGGAGAACAAATGTCTGTAATGGACACAGGAAATCTGGAGATGGGTCATGGGTAGATGAAGGAGAAGGTCATGGTCAGCTGTTTGTCAGGCACTAGAATCTGCCACATCATGCACACACTTAAGTCTCTCCACAACAAGTACAAATATGACTCTGTCATTGTCCATGTTGGTGTGAATGACTTGAGATGTACCTTCCTGGACTATATGAAGAGAGACATGATTGAGCTCTCAGAGTATGCAGTCCAGGCAGGTGTGACCCTAGTCCTGAGCAGCATCCTACCTTCACCAAGAATGATGCCAGAATACCAACAAAAAATGATTGACTTCAACAATTGACTTATTTTCTTGTGTCTTTCCAAGAGGATCCAGTATCTGTCTGCCTGGGATGACATGGTTGACAGGCATCATTGCTTTGCCAGAGATGGCCTCCACCTGTCACCCCTGGGGTTCTGGATCTTGGCCAAGGCTCTTGCCTTCCCCATTATGCCTTATTTAGGCTATGTCCTAAAGACAAATCTTCCAACATGAGAGATCTGTCAAAACGCAAATAGAAGGTCGTGCTGCTCAGTTCTAAGAGCCTTAATCTAAAAATACACTCACTGGAGGCTCCCCTCACACTGGAAGATGACGATGTCTGTGCAGTCACAGAAACTTGGTTCAGGGCTGCAGAGCGCAGCAATGCCTTACCAGGCTATACCTCACTCCACACTTTCCAACCCCAAAATGAAGGCAGAAAAACTAAGGGTGGTGGAGTCTCTATCTTCACTTAAAACAGGCACACCTCCAGATAGGTTTACTCCAAGTGCAACTGACAGTTAGCAAGACACCCATCCAATATATAGCCAGTAATAGACCTCCCTCCATGTCTCAGGATACCCACTCTTTCTACCTGGACCTACGTGACTCCTGGAGACTTCAACTACTCCACCATAGACTGGGTGAACTATTCCTGCACTAATGCACTCACCCAACAATTCCTTGACTTCAGTTTTAATGCACTAGACCAGCTGGTCTCATCCCCCACAAGGGGAGATAACATACTGGACTTGCTTCTCACCAACATGCATGACTGCTGCACCACTCCCATAGTATGTTCTTCCCAGGTGAGATCAGATCTTCAGTTTGTCTCATTTGAAGATTCTTTCACACCTAACCCCTCCCCAGCCATAACTAAGCTAAAAGAACTTCTCAAAAGCTGACTACACCCTCCTAAGGGAGGGTATCAGCAGCTTCACACCATCGCCCCCTTAGAGGATGCAGACAACTACACTGAACAGTATGCCAGTGCAGTATACAAGCACCTGTACAACTCCATGGACTCAGCCATACCCAACAGAACTAAAACCTACTCCTCAAGGAAACACAAACCTGTCTGGTCAACATCCTCTATCAACAGGCTTTATAACAAAAGGAAGAAACTGTTGCCTAAGGGTAAAAAGGAACAAATTCCAAATTGGAAAATCTCCCTTCTCTGCCTCAACAAGCAAATTAGATCACTAGTGAAGAAATCCAAAGCCAATCATGAGTTGAAACTAGATTCAAAAACAAAGTGACACCACAAGTCCTTCTTCACTTATGTTAGGAACCTCCATGGCAAAGCCCAAATTTGTTCCACATTAGTACTTAATGGTACCACTTACACTGATCTTGCTGACTTACCCAACCTACTAGCTGATAGGTTCAGTGTAAACTTCACCCCTTATTGCCCCCAAAAGCCCAGTTGACATCCCAGATACTGGTCCCACACTTCATATCTCCATAGATCAAGTGATAAAGGCCCTATCCAAGGCAAAGAACACAGCTTCCATGGGACCTGATTATATCCCAGGCTGTATTCTGCACCATCTCCAGCAAGAACTAACTTCACCACTGAGCATCCTATTCAACCACAACCTAATTACAGGATTCATTTCAGCAGAGTGGAGAACCACCATTGTCATCCCCTTGCACAAAGGTAGTGCCACTACTGACCCAGGAAACTATTGCCCCATTAGCTTGACAAGTCTGATCTGTAAAGCCATGGAGCATATTATTATGGATCCCATATACAAGGACATAGGCAATCTCCAAATACTTGACCCCTCCCAATTCGGATTCATCAGGGGAAGATCTTACCCATTGAAGCTAGTTGACTTCTTTGAGATGGTCACCAAGGCCCTGGATGAGGGAAAGTCAGTACATACAACTTACCTTGACCTGGCCAAAGCCTTTGACACAATCCCCCACTCAGGCATCATTGAAAAGCTAACACAACTTGGTTTTGGTCCCGATCTCATGAGATGAGTGGCCAACTGGTTCACAGATAGGACCCACAAGGTCAAAATAGGTGCCAACAACTCTGAGAGCAGCCCCGTCACTAGTGGTGTTCTTCAGGGATCTGTCCTGGGACCCCTACTGTTTGGCATCTACTTCTCAGAGGTCCAGGCAAAGACCAATAGCCTGTGGCTGACCAAGCTTGCCGATGACTGTAATTTGGGTGCTGTCATTGACTCCCCAAATGACATTAACATACTGCAAGAGGGTATCACAGCTACAAATAACTGGTGCCAAAGTAATAGCCTTAAGTTAAATGCAAAAAATGTATTATTATACCATTCGGCTAAAACATGGCCCCTACTGATTACCACATCAATAGCAACTCCCTAAGCACATAACCCATAGTGAGAGACCTGGGTATTTAGATTGACAACAATCTCATATTCAACAATCATGTTGTGGTAGTGGTCAGAAAAGCCATTTACTTGGTTCATCTCATAAGTAAATGGATTGCATCCAGAAAAAAGGAGGTTATTACCTCTCTGTACTCCTCCCTCATTAGACCTATAATTGAGTATAATGCCCCGTTTGGCATGTACCTCTCCAAACACCTGCATCAACTGGAAAAGACACAGAAATACCTCACAAAGATAATCCATGGCCTTCAACACCTGTCTTATGTGGACATGCTCAAATCACTATCACTTTAGCCAGTATAATACAGATTGCTCAGAGGTAATCTGTGTCTCACCTACAAGACAATATCGAACCCTGCCCTACTAGAGATGCTCCATATCCATAAGTCTAACTCCTCGCACAGTACCGGTTTGATAGGCCAAAATCTAATATGCAACATCAACAAAACCTGCTGGAGAGACAGGTTTGTCTCCCAGAGGCTGCCCTGTCTCTGGAATAGACTTCCCATATATGTCAAATAGAGTACCTCGCTGATCCTCTTGAATTGCATCCTTGATGAGTGGATGGGAAACCACAAATTTGTCCCAGGGGTTACACTTTTTTCCCCTCATTGACAGGGGTGATAGGTGCCGACTGAGGTTTATTTTTTTGGGAATACACGCTTGGTTAAGCTTGTAAGGGCCCCAGGGCCATTAGCCTAGTAACCTCCTATGATCCTATGATCCATCACCACAGCTTGTAGAAGTGTTAGGTCCTGAAACCCTGGTGACACTTATCAAGGGTATCAGAACATGTCATAGATGAGGGATGCATGAGTAGTCTGCATTATGTCATTGTCCTTGTTAGCCTGTTATACACATATGACCCTATAGAGCCATGCATCTATATCGCTGTACCTTGCTGGAGACATATGTCTTCTTTGCTGACATTCCATCCTGTGCTATGTCTATGGGATTATTGCTGCTGCATATCCATAGGTGTCCCATACAGACTCCTGCTACTGAACCATAAACAGGTGTATGACACACCTTTCATCATGTAAGTATACAGCCATTACATCATACAACATAAGATACACAAAATTATGTGACTTACTCATTAGAAGTGTCAGCATACAGTATCTGTCAGTGATCAGTACACCTGTCATGGCAAAGCAAGACTGCATTACACAATTACATATTAATTTAGTCACCCTGTGCATCAGACATATAGCTTAATTTCCCTGCATCGATGATGATAACAGGGATGTGGCACTGGTATCATCACTAGCACAGGGTGTTGTATGGGGCTGCAGGAGGCCTAGACTGACCCAATAGGGTGAAAGCATGTTTGGGAGTCAGGAAGGTAAGCAGGCAAGATGAACCATGGAAATGTGCCATGTGTGTCTGTAGATGACTTGCATTTGACAGTGGTTTGTGACATTGTGTGTAAACACAGTCAAGCTCAGTGCTAGTCCTACACGTGTGTATGTTGGACAGCTGTGAACCGTGCATGGTAGAGCTGACAATTCACTGTCTCTGCCCTCAAACACTGGAACTGGCACCTCCATGGCCAAGGTCAGAAGCAGTGTGTTAGAACTGTATTTAGAACACAACCTAGAGCTGATTACTGAATTTCCTGCCTGAGATTATTTTTAAAGTCGTTTTTTTTTTCTTAAAACTTGCATTTTATCTGTCTCTGGCCTAGCACTCAAGTGTGGGGTCATTTACTGGACTGTTCTAACTTGTTGATACTTGTTAACCTCTGCTTTCCTTAAAAAAAAAACAAAAAAACAAAAAAATCTTGCTTTTTTCCCACTTTTCTGAGATTTAAAAAAGTTCAGTTACAGATTTGCTGTTCTGAACTGTTTGTAAATTTCTTGGAGGCCATTGTTTGCTTGGGCTAAAGGGAAGTCTCTGTGTTCATCAGTGGCAGTGATAAACATTGAGCAGCCTGCCTGCCCCTGTGGGAGTGGTTACTGCCTTGAAACTGTAGTTTTATTGGCCATTTTGGGTCAATTCCTAACTCCTTGTTCTCCCTCTCTTAAAAACCTCTTTTGCGTGGTTTTACACATTTTTGCACATAGCACAACATCGGGCAGCGCCGCCTAATTGGGTTTAAACTATTCCTGGCTCCACAAAATCTGCTCTTCACTTTTTCCCTTAGAACTGCTCTATCTCTCAAATTAAACACCATGTTCTCATTCTAAGGCCCCTCACTGGTCCAAATAAGTAATTTTACAAGTTAGCACTAATAAACCATAAGCACTACTTACTCTTATACTCTCTACGATTACCTTGTCCCCTATTGGTCCATTTTAATTCAGTTCCCTATATTACTCTAGCATGTCCAAAGGTCAGTCAATGGTTTCCTCTCCAGTCCAGCTGGTGAATCTGGGAATTTTGAGGCAATGTTACAACTGTCTCATGTACACGGACAACCCTCTCCTCCTCCAAACAGGTTCAAATATATGTGAGAGATGCAACCATATAGCCAAACTGGAGGCTGAGCTCTCTCATCTCAAAACTGGTGTAACCAGTCAGGAGGAGAAGGTAACCTCACACAACACAATTCCAGTATCACATACTCCCACCACAACAGCGAACCAAACAGATAAAAACACAAAAACATACTCGGAGGCTCTAAATAAAAATCTACCTAAGCAACAGAGACCTCCAAAGCAGACATCCAAGCAAACGCTACCCCAAAACAAAACACGTACAACACATAGCACACAAAGTCAGTGTGCCAAGCAGTCACAGCCCTTAAGGCTGAATAACACACCTGATACTCTTGTAATAGGTGACTCTATTGTCAGACACACTGACGTCCCGCTCACCAGGCTGAATAAGGAAAAGGTCACAGTGAGCTGCCTGTCGGGTGCTAGGATCCGCCACATAACGCAAGCACTCAGGTCACTCTAAAGCAAATACAAATATGACTCAGTCATTGTACATGCTGGCGTGAATGATCTGAGACGTACCTCCCTCGACTACATGAAAAGAGACATAGAGGAGCTCTCTGATCATGTAGCCCAGGCCGGTATGACCCAGACCTTGAGCAGCATTTTACCCTCACCTAGAATTATGCCACAGTATAAAGACAAAATGATCAATTCTAACAATTGGCTAAAATTTTGGTGTCATTCAAAGGGGATCCAGTGTCTGTCAGCCTGAGATGACATGCTCGACAAGCCACGTTGCTTCACTAGGGACAGCTTGCACTTGTCACCTCTGGGCTTTCGGATATTGGCAAAGGCTCTTGCCACCCCCATAGTGCCTTTTTTAGCCAAGGCTCAAAAGTCAAACCCAACCCCATAGCCAGCACAAGGAACAAGAAACTAGGGGTAATGCTGCTAAACGCCAGAAGTCTTAACCTCAAGATGCATGCACTCGAAGCTCTCTTCAGTATGGAGAACATCGATATCTGTGCAGTGACAGAAACCTGGTTCAAGGCTCCAGAGACCACCCCAGCACTATCAGGTTATACCTCATATCATGCTTTTCGGGCCCAAAACCCGGACCGAACCACAAAAGGAGGGGGTGTTTCCATATTTATCAAGGATATCCACACCTCTAGGTTAGTGGCATTGCACGAAGTATCGGAGAACATCCATGTGCAACTGACAGTGGGCAAGACTGCTTTTCAGTTTATAGCATCCTACAGACCACCCTCTCAAAGTCAGGAATCCCACTCGGCTTTCCTGAAAACATTGGAGAACATGAAGATCTCTCCGAACACCATTATATTGGACGACTTCAACTACCCAAACATAGACTGGGAGCATTATTCAAGCCCCAACACCTTAGCCCAAAGGTTCTGGAATTTATAAACTCAAATGCTATGGAACAACTAGTCACCACTCCCACAAGAGGGGAAAACATACTAGACCTGATCATTACCAACATGGGGACTCTATGCTCCATACCAAAAGTATATCCCTCATTGGTAAGATCAGACCATAAATTAATTTCACTGGATATCCACATCCCAACCCCACCCCCAGCCCAGAAAACCACATTGAAAAACTTCTCAAAAGCGAATTTCACACTTCTCAAAACCGAAGTGGAATCCTTCAACGCCCCAAGGCCAGTGGAAACTACGGCCCAAACTGCAGAATCCTATATAAACGCATTCTACGGACATCTCCAGGAATGCATGGATCATGCTATCCCAAACAAAATCAAGACCCAATCATCCAAAGGCAGGCATCCAGTCTGGTGGACCCAGCCATAAATAAACTGTACAACAGAAGGAGGAAGCTACTACATGATAGAGCAAAATCCCTAAAAGGGAAGGCATCTCTGATCAGTACTAGCAAAAAATTACGATCCCTCATAAAATCCTCCAAGGCCAGCTTAGAGAGAAAAATTGCACAGGACACTAAAGACAATCATAAGGCTTTTTTCAGTTATGTTAGGAACCTGGGATGCAACTCCCAGACTTGTTCTGAGTTGATTCTAAATGACAAAAAATACACTGAACCCACAGACATCGCCAATATCCTGGCAGACAGGTTCAGTGCAAACTTCTCCACCCCCCCCAAAAGAGCAAGTATCTATCCCAGCAGAGTGCAGCCTCCCAAACATCTCTGATGCTCAGGTGAAGGCCGCCCTCTCCAAAGCAAAAAACACTGCTTCCATGGGACCAGATGGCGTCCCAGGTTGCGTCCTACATGAACTCCAAGAAGAACTAATCCCTCAAGTAAAACTGCTGTACAATCTCATCCTCACTACAGGATATGTGCCCAAAGAATGGTGTACAGCAACAGTGGTCCCACTCCACAAAGGTGGCGCCTCTGTGGACCCTGGAAACTATCGCTTCATAAGCCTGACTAGCCTAGTCTGCAAGGCTATGGAGAGGATCATTATGGAACTCATGAACAAAGACATTGGGGACCTACAGACACTAGATCCTACCCAATTTGGCTTCGTCAAGGGCAGATCCTGCCTTTTGAACCTGGTCAACTTCTTCGAAGCAGTCACCAAGGCCACAGATGAAGGGAAGGTAGTCCACACAGCCTATCTGGACCTCGCAAAGGCATTTGACACAATACCCCACTTGGGCATCATAGATAAGCTATCCATTCTAAATATAAACCCCTATGTCACAAGATGGGTCACAAACTGGCTCAAAGACAGAACCCACAGAGTCAGAGTTGCTGAAGCCATGTCAGGCTCGAAACCGGTCACAAGTGGCATCCCACAAGGCTCTGTCCTGGGACCTCTCTTGTTTGGTATTTACTTTTCTGAGGTACAGGCCAATGTGGGAGGACTATGGCTCACCAAGTTCGCAGATGACTGCAAACTGGGCGCCATAATCGACTCTCCAGCTGACACAAACATCCTTCAAAAAGGTCTCGCAGAGACGGATAACTGGTGCCAGAGCCATGGTCTAAAGCTAAATGCCAAAAAGTGTATAGTCATACCCTTTGGCAAAAACAATGTGCCCACAAATTACCACATAGGTGGTAACCCATTAAGTACAGAGAAAGTAATTAGGGATCTGGGGACCCAAGTTGATAGCAATCTCTCCTTTGACAACCACATTGCCAAAGTGGTTAGAAAGACCTTCTACATAGCCCACCTCATCATGAAAGGATTCACATCTAGATCAAGAGAGGTAATCGTGCCCCTTTATTCATCCCTCATCAGGCCCATCATAGAATACAATGCCCCCTTTGGGATGTACCTTACCCGACACCTGCAAGCAATTAGAAAGACCCCAAAAGTACCTCACCAGGAGGATCAAGGGACTCAAACAGATGCCATATGCTGCTCAGTTAAAAAAACTCCAGCTCTACTCAGTTGCATACCGCCTACTTCGAGGCAATCTATGCCTGACATATAAAGCTGTGTCCAACCCAGAATTAATGGACATGCTCTACCTCAGTAAATCTAAATCCCTTAGAGCCACGCGCTCGAGGGACTTGAACCTCAGTACAGAAATAAATAGAACATGCTGGAGGGACAGATTCATAACCCAGAGGCTCCCTTCGCTCTGGAATAGAATTCCAATTCATGTTAGGCAGAGCACCTCACTGACTCTCTTCAAGAAGAATATTGATGAGTGGATGGGGGATCGTAGGTTTGTCCCTGGGGATTACGTCTGTGTCACTATTAGACAGAGGCACAGTAAACTAAACTTTAAAAAGGGCACAGTATACTCAAATCAAGGGGTGGCGTAAGCCAAACACAATTGAGCTAGGCTTATAAATGCCCCAGGGCAGATAGCCTAGTATGAACCTATGAACCTATGAACCTGATGGTGACTCCTGTCTGCTGGGACCATGTCCTCCATGGGAATGCTCAGGACCATGAGCCCATGGCATGCCATGTCTTGGTGTGGAAAGCACACTCACCTATGGAGCTCTGGATATACTGCCACTATTGGAGCTTAATTGAGCATGGCCACATGGACTCTCAGCAGATGTAGTTGCTGACCTTCATTGTCAGGTCTGAGGCTCGACTCCAACCAGACTTTCCATCCCAGACAATGTGCTTTCCAAGACAGATATTCTGTGATTTGGCTCAGGCCACCTTCTTTCCACTGCATCAATGAACAGATCCAGGGTATTAGCAACGTGGTGGAGGCAGTTACAGATGTCAGACTGTGCTGCATCCATAATCCTGATCATTCATCTGGAGTTCCTTTTGGAATATGCCTGTGCCTCTATGATGGCCGAAAACATATGCCGAGTGACCTGTGATGAGACACCTGTGACAGGTATTTGAAGAACAGCAGGCCCCCTATGAGCACCCCTCTCAATCCCCCTGCATGGATCCTCACTAGCTCTCTGGCTATGGTCAGTGTCTACAACTGGAGCCATAGTTGCCACATTTTCCTGTTCAATGTGGCCTCCGGGGATTGGGTATATATAGGCATACGTACTGTGTGTGGTGATAATGAGGGCAAAAGAGGGATGCAAACCTCTGGGACAGATTCATCCCATAAAACCCCCACCTGTGCTTCACTATGGCCACCATCATCTTCAGAGTCTGAATAGACATTGACATCATGTTGTGTAAGGGAATGAGACCAACCCCCCTGGTCACCTGTGTTAAGAAAATGAAAATCAGTACATTAATACCTGCACTATTATGCTCTGCAGTACTATGTTGCAATATATGTAAAGCTGTATACACTGTTGTCACTATTACACACCTGTTTAAATCTCCAGCCTCATATAGAAGGACATGAGGATATTACCTTTAGCACAAACATCTGTAGTTACTTGTAAATAAAAGCTCTTTAGACTGCAATCTTATCAGCAACACTGAGGTACACTGTGACATTTGTGATGACTCTGCACAGTTGACACATATGACAATCTGCAATGTTCTGACAATACTGTCACATCTATCAGTGTGGTCACACCTACAAAGCATAGGTATGACTCTCAAGAATATACAATCAGAAAATAATTATGCAGTTGGCAATCATTCCAACAGTGTAGCAATCCAGCCATTAGGACTGGGATGACATTTTAGGAAATACATTGCAGTAAATCTACATCTGTAACAAAACAGTGTTGTGCTAACCAGGAGCAGGATCACAACCTTGTCCAATTCCTGAGGGACCTGTGGAAAGCTGAGGGAGAGGTAATGTAAAGACCACTGCATGTTGCACTATAAAAGGGCAATATGTTCATATAGCTCACATTGACAGTAGTTACTTTGTTAATTAATATGTTGGTCACAATCTGAGCATGAGATTCAAACTGCAGTTAAATTCCCCCCTCCCCAAAGAACAAACACCTGGCACCCATGTAAATGTATCTACACCCTGACACACTGAATGCTACAGTATTCCAATGTGGATCAAATGAAGCCTACCTGGACTCTCCTCTGTCATGGAAACTGTGGAATCCACATCCATGATATATGGTGTGATGGATGCCTGGGGGCTGTTGTGTCTTCCTAGGTTTAGCTGGAATTCCTCAGCAACTGAGAGTGGTTGTTTAGCTGCAGGCCCTCCACTGGTGACACCACAATCCCTGGCCACATCTGCTGCTCTTCTACATGCAGCATTAATCATATCCATGGAACGGTGTCGAACTTGCTCATATGTCCTGTTCTGGTGACCTATGGCGTTCACATCATGGACAGGTTCAGCCCACAATGCTACCAGCTGTTCCCTGCTGTGCCTCCCTCTGGACAGGAGTTCATGGTGTTGATGGAGGCCTTCAATGATGATGATATTCTCAGCATCTATAAAAGGGGGATGTCATCTGGCATACATGTTTCCTGAAAGATAACAAAATGGGAACACATGTCAGGATCACATACATCGAAGTACACGATGTAGAGATACAGCAAGAACAGAATGACTGCCATTATCCACTGCTTGACCATACTTGTCATATTCTACAGTGTGCAAACGTACTAACCATGTGGACACAATGAAGATACTAGCAGTAGTCAGCTAATCCTGTGTGTGCCTTTACAGATACTGCTGTATGATCACACACCCAGCACAGGAGTCCATTGTAGTGTGTCCCCTATGGCAATCCCCTGATAAGTCAAAACAACAGTACCAAAGAAATAGCAGTTTGGTATTACAACCACTATACACAGTGTGCCAGACTGACAAGAACATTCCACCCTTGATGTACTGTATGACCTCTGTATGTGTAACAAATCTGGAGATCAAGGAAATGTCATCATTACAGTTCTAGGAAAGGCTTAATGCTGTAATCCCCATCCCCACTATGTATAGTCACACATGCATCATTTTGTAAACAAAAAGGTTACATACCTGATAGTGTGCAATACTCCTCTGTTGATATGTGTTTGGCAATGCAGTTACTGTCTGAAGAGAGTCTCATACAAACTGGTTCTCCTAGCCAGCTGTTTGCCTTTTTAACATGGTTCTCATTACCAGGTGATTGGCTCTTAACCGATCCGTGGTTCTGACCTGCTAATTGTAGCCAACAAAATTGATTTGTAGTGTAATCAGCCAATGACATGCAACCACTGAAAAATATATAAGGTCTTCATGCAGATTAGAAGCCCTTTCTGATATGTCATGCTGGAAATTCCTGGGGTCAAGATACTACATCATAACAACTTTTACATACAAATGTGTGTGCTATAGGCTGCAGCTGATGATGCAGGCAATAGGCATAGGCAGAGAGTGTGAACATTTTGGAGGACAAGAAGCTGTAAGAGTAACTTTGGGAGCTGAGTCAGCCTTGTTGTAGTGGCAGGGCCAGAGTGAGGGTACCCATTCCACTGCAAATTAAGGCTTGCATTTAAGGTATTTATGTTAGGCAACAGTATCATTAACAGAGTATGAGGCAAATGTTTGTTGTGTCCTTGAGCAACATAGGATTTAATTATACCATCATGTCAATTATTTGGGCAACTGCCAGGCCATGTGTTACATTATGGTAGTCATGCAGAGCATGTGTGCTTGCAGTCCTTGTTTCTAGCAGAACCTCCATATGTGTATGTTAGTTGCCCAGCTGTGCTAATCTGTAATATCATTTTGAAATGATTGCGTGGTGCACCTCTGATATTAGTAGGCCTCGTTTTCATTATTTTCATTACCAAGTTAAACATCCTCTGTGAATGTATATTAATGCATGACCTGACACTTTATGCACTTATAGTGTTGCTATAGGGATATGCCAAGTATGTTCCTATCTGCAGGGCTGTGACCATCATCAGTAATAAGCAGACATTTCATTTGAAATGCACTCTGTGGATAAAGAGTGCATGACTCACTCATTCACTGATGCACAATAATATAATTTAAATGCTACATACCTCTGGATTTGAACCTAGGACTATGTGTGGCAAAAGTTACTGTTTGCAAAGCATTTAACAGACTGAGCTACTGAGTTACTGTTGCAGCATGTGTATATGTGATGGTATAAGTGCACATATACAGTCTGTGACATACCTCCATTATTATGTGCTTGGCTTTATAGGGATGTATTTTATACCAGGGTCCCAGTTCAGCATGTATTTTACCATTAATGTTGTAGCAGGTGTATTTGTACATTTTTGCTGTTAAAAGCACCCATTTACTTGGTGTTACAGACCTCAGTTAAATCCATTAGCGTTTGTTTGGCTTTCTAGTGGTTTACTCCTGTATCAGACTGGAAATTACACTACCACTTTTTCCATTACTTTTCAAGCATGTTTGTACAATGTGGCCCAATGCACAGCTGTGCATGCAGATGCTTACTTATGGTAACTTGCAATACTATGTTTTACTTAAACCACCTGTTTTAATTAACAGCTGTATGGAATGTCTGATTAATGCAGTTGTATGCAGGTGAGATGGTATCAGGTTCAAAATAGGAGGTAGGTGTTTATTTTGGGTGTGTTTATTATTATTTAAAACACATATATTAATATAGCTCTTTTTAGCTGAGCTTAGCCACACTGAGTGATGTGCCGCATTGTGCAGCGTTGCACACAAAATCTGTAAAGAAAAAAGGGAACTAGAATAGTGGTGAAATGGGATGCAAGCAGGGGGATAAACACAGTGAAAGGCAGGTAGGTATGTGCAGGAAGGGTGTAGCAAAGAACCATAGCTATCCATTTCTTGTACAACTGTACACTTTGACAGAATTTGTACATGAATTTGGACTGTCACCCCCAGAGAAAGGGGTGAGGACAACATAACTGTATTGTCAAGCCAATTGGAGCAGATTACATGTATCCACTGGACACATGTGAAATGGAGAGCTATGTATGGGACAATCCCCTGGATTCAGCAAGCTCTGCACAGAGTGCAGGAATAGTGCAACAGCTGCTGCACGCAATATGGCCGACGAATGATCCAGGAACGAGCTCCCGGGACGTGCATGAGTGCTCCTACACTATTCCTGCACAGCACCACTGCTATATGCTAATGACCTCATTTGCTGGTGAAAACCATGCAAATGAGGTGAATTAGTGATGCAGGAAGCAGGCAGGTGTCTGTGCAGGAACAGTGTAAAATGCAGAAATGTATTCGGTCACTAACCAAATACATTTCTGCAAATTACAAAACGGAGGCATGACAGCTCAAAAGAAAGCATGTATTAATTGTAGTAGGCATGCCAATGGCATGAAAAATAGTTGCAATTTTATAAAAAACAAGTTTATTTTTTTTTGGCCGATCTCGGCCATTTAAGCATAGGGCAGCGGTATGCAAATGGGATCACCACAAAAATAAGAAAAAAGGGGGAAATAAGTTTTTATACCCAAATCAGAATTTTGCCATAATAGCCTCAATGGCATGCATAAGGCAACAATACCAGGGGAATAGTGGTTGGTAAGGGGGAAGGATCAGTGTGAGTAACTATAAATTAGTAATCTGGTTTATGTAAATGAGGGGCTTAATACTGACTCACAGATTTCCACTCAGTGTTAGTTTGCACCCAGCCATGTAGGTGCAGCAACACCATTGTATAAGTCTAAGAGGTGGATGACCTCATAAGGGGGAGTGTCATGCATGCTGTAAGCCTATTGGAGCTGTGAGGCCTGTGTTTGCCCTTGGCTAAGCAAAGCTAAGGAAGGGGTGTGTCTGAGGCTGCCTAGCAGTGTTTACATTGCCTAAACAGGTGGGCATGCCATGCACAGGGTTTAAAAATAAATAAATAAAAACAGTAAATAGCAGCTCTGTTCACATCTGAGCACTGAGTATGGGTGGCTCACCTTGGGGCTTAAATAGGAAGGGAATGGGAAGGGAAAAGAGCAGTAAGAAGGCAATCAAGGAGAACTAGCATAGCAGGCAGGTGAAATGTATCAGAATCAGCCAATTACACAGCCAGCAGCCCAGCATACTACTATAAACTATGCAAACACCTTTCAGTCTGCTTTTTTCCCACAAACTCTACACCACCAGTGTAAACCAATGAAGAACTTTTACCTGACAAAAAAACAAAATGTTAAGGGCTGCTGTTGCTCTCATACATCAATATGTGCAAGAGGCTGAGGGTGGTGAGGATGTGAATGCTGACGACCATCCCAGAGTGAGGAGGAGGAGTAGAGTGTACAGACCCAGGTATAAGCTACCAGGGGCTACATGAGCTGGAGATAGTGGAGTACTATAGGGTGGACAGGGACATTCTACAGCAAATTGTTGAGCTGTGCTGGCCACGCCTCACACACAGAACCAACAGAGGGGAACCCATCCCAGTGGATACCAAGGTATGTGTAGGCTTAAGAATACTAGCCACAGGTACCTTCCAAAGGGCAACTGGGGTTATCATGGGGATCTCACAGGCATCAGCATCCAGGGTACTCCACCACTTTCTGTATGCCATGTCAGCACATGCTGGTAAGCACATATATTTCCTCAACACCTGTGAGGCACTGACCAGAATATGCGTCTCTTCCACCAAATAGCAGAATACCATGAGGTAGTGGGTGCTATAGACTGCACGCACATACACATCAAACTACCACCTGGTGATTGGGGTAGGGTCTACATAAACCACAAGGTCTTCCCCTTCATCAACTGCCAGGTCGTGTGCGATGCCCAGGGTATTATCTTGACTTTGTGTGCTGGCAGTCCTGGAAGCTATCACAACTCCCACATCTGGCATATGGCACAGCTGTACCAGTTATTTGCCCGATGGACCATCACATATGGCCACATAGTGGGGGATGCTGGCTACACATTGGAGCAGTGGCTGATGCCACCACTCAGAAATGCAAACACACAAAAACAAAACTCCATAATGAGGCACATGCACAAACCAGAATCATAATAGAGTGTGTGTTTGGGATGCTCAATTCACGGTTTCACTGCCTGGACATATCCGGTGAAGCCTTGCAGTACTATCCAGCTACATGTACACAAATATTCATAGTATGTGACATGCTACACAATATGATCCTGCAGAAATGGCTGTAGCAGGAACACCACGGGGCAAGGCCACACAACCTCCCCACCATTGCCAAGGCCACACAGCCCCCCACCATTGCCAAGGCCATCACAGGCACAGAGTGACTCAGAGGAGGAACTACCTGAGCCTGCCCATGTAGGCAGAAGGAGGCGTGCCCAGTATGCCCAGGCCTTGACAAAGAGGCAACGCATAGCACATACACTGACACGGTAGGGATCCAGGGAATGACACCTTTCTCTGACTCACACATACAGTAAAAGGGATGCCAACTATGACACTACCTGTGCTTTACCATGTACAAGGAGTGTACTATGTGCATCTGACATAGCCCTCCAGCAATGTCCTCAATACTGACCAGCCACAAGGTAAGTCACTCTTCCTATCAATTACTGAATGGAATAGCATGTTCTGATAGTTGTATCTATGAGATGGATGCGAGCATGCAAGGGAATCGGGTAGCTGAATGGGATGGCAGCAGATAGTGGACACTTATATGGGCAGCATGAAATCCATAACAAATACTGGTGCCTACATACTAGGCAGTACTAGACAAGGTGACAAATCCCACTGCAGTACATATGGTGGCCCAAATGTGTGTCCATAGGACATGCACATGCATGTTAGTGAGGCTCACATACCCACCACCAGCCTCAGCCAGCAGGACAGGTGTATATGACCATAAAGAAAGGCTGGGCTAAGGCCTCCAACTGATGGCAATGGTGAGCAGCCCCCCCTCCAGACCTACAAAGACAGATTACAACAGGTCTGGCAGTTGCATGTTAGTTCTGAAGGGTGAGAATTCTGAAACTGAAATGTAGGTCAATAAAACCTAAGATCTGTACTACACTGATATGCCTCAAGTCTTTATGATGGGTCAGAATACAATATGAAATGGAAGCCAACAGAGTACCTGAAATACCAGTACAGTCAAAGCAAATGCTTAAAGTCATCAGGTGTGCCCTCCCCCCCACAATCCTATGTAGACATTCAGTAACATGTAAGTGTGAGGAGTAATATCAATGGAGCACAGATTACCTGAGCTGGCCCAATCTACAGGATAGATCGTTGCATGTATACAATCTGCAGGGGTCTGTGTGTTAGGTTGCTGTGTGTTCAATATTGTCTGGAAGTGGTCAGCATGTAGGCATGGAGGGTTGTGTCTTGGTGGTCTATGGGCAGTACTGTGGTTGACAGGGCCATGGTCCGACAACTGCAGTGCCAACCACAATGCTGCTCCTCAATACCCATGTCAGCAGTCATTCATATTCACTGTCCAGATGTCAATACCTGTCACCGTCTGAAAGATGGACATGCCATGAATGTGGGCCATACATACACACAGTGCATAGGTGAAAGTACCCTAGACAGAGTCCATAAAATGTAACTGCCAGCTGCACACAACTTTGGAATTGTACATACAGGTTAGCAGCACATTAGTTGTCTGTGTAGTATGAAATACTGATGTAGTCTGGCCAATCACTGGCAGACCACAAAAGGCACAGTTATGAAGTAATGAGAGACTATGTCCCTGCACAAGGCAGCATAAGGGGAATGTCCCAGGTATATCTGTGAGTCAGCTGCAAGTAACTTCCATATCACACATGCACTCAGCAAACCCCACCATCAGCCACAGGTTTAGCATAGGTCATATCCTTGCTGTTGGGAATGAATACAGTATGACCCCACTTCTGTATGGGAATACCCACAGAATGCAGCATACTGAAGAGGTGTACTATGCAAGTGTGTCCCTACCTGTAAGCAACACCCTGCCTGCATCCAAACCAAATGGATCAATATGGACAAGGACTATTGCCATTAACACCTCACACACTTACCCTGTTACCCCAGTGCTCGCAGCCTCAGAATGTAGGAGTGACAGAATGCAATGGTCTGCTACATATGGCCTGCATCACTACCAAATGGCCTACAGTCCTCTGTCAAAGGCCTGTGCCTCACCCGTAGTATCAATGTATGGTATCTCATGGGTCCGAACTAATAACCTAACACAGTAAAAAGAACACATGTTGACAAATCCCAGTAGCATGCCCCCCATGTCCTACTGCATGAACTGTGGACCGATCCATAAATACCACTGGGATGAAGGGCCAACTATAGGGATACTTCTCAGATATCGCTCGCATAATGTTAGGAAGAAGTTAGAACAACAGAGTGGGGGGTGTAGAAGCATGGACGTCATGGAGTGTGTGAAGTCTGACACTCTGATGTGTGCCCCTACTACCCCTGCCTACAAACCCAATAATGGGCGGCTACAAACCTGCTCATAAACCGCAATGTGAATGGGGAACTGACCAGATATATGAGCCCTGCCTCTGGGTAACCTGGGTGAATCTGTACAGCTGAGAGTTATGGCCACAGTAGGATATGGCCATTCTGTTAAGTCGATATATGTACAAGAAGAGGATCCTCAGCCACCATAGTACCAAGGTGCTGGACCATTTACACAGACGAGTCAGCAAGTGTCTGCAGCTACCCCTCCAGAATGCAGGCGTATGCAAAAATGTGTAGGCTGCCACCACAATACTGGACTCAGCATCATTCATCTTGTATTTCCCAGGAAATAACTGTGAGCAAATAATTATATCTGTCAGTAGTTGATGACATAATACATCACAGTGTAAAACTGTACATATGTCTGAATATCTCTGCTAATACCAACCATGTAACACAAGCAGCAAAGACAGCAGTAGTTACAGTATCCCCCTATCTGTCGCCTATTGTGACTCCGTATTGTCAACCTATCTACAGATATCCTGCAGAAACATGTTGCTAGCTGTAGGTGTAGAACACCAAACCCTGGACTGGAGTACAACGCTACCTGAAATGGATTCACACAGTCAATACAGAAGGTCATACTGGGTATGTTCCTACACTTAGAGAAATGAAGTCCATGTCTGATAACACAGTGGATGTCTGACAACACAGTGGACTATACATATCTGTCATTCGCAGATGTCTGGCACACACACCAAATTGTACACCATTTATGCTTCACACAGACATTGGATTGGAATACTCACACATATCCAAGGCCAACACACTATAATATGTCAAACATAAACACAGAGATGTGGGGAAGAGAGAGACAGACAGTGGTAGAGAAAATTCCATTATGAGGCCTGTCCCACCCACTACACATCAAATTGGCCGATATCACATGATGTGCTGATGTCAATCATTGTAGATATTTTTTTGGTAGCCCTCAGCCCTATAGTGTCTGTGGCACTTGTGATAACTGTTTAACATGATTGTACAAATCAGTATTCATGTGGCATTTGTATAGTCAGTCCTGTCAAATGTAAACTTGTGTGTGTGTGTTTTTTCAGAGAAATGGTTTATGGCTCATTCACACACATTCACACACAATGCACTTCCAATTGCCCATATTAGCACTCCTGCTGATGACAACCTCCATGGTGCTCGTGATAACTGCGTAATACTGTAGTGTAGCAAACTAGTTAGATAGGAGTTCTAATCCTGGTCCTGGCAACTGTGATAATGTGTGTGTTTGTGTGAGAGAATGCGTGTGTGTGTGTCTTTGTTGACTTATTACACTTCCCTTATTCCTCCTTTAGCACTGTTGCTGATGTCACTCACCTTCAAAGATACATTTGGACAGCCCTCTAACATATAATCCCTGTGGCACTTGCAATAACTGTGTAATACCATAGTGTAGCCAACTAATTAGGTAAGAGTTCAAAACCTGGTCCTGGCAACTGTGATAATTGTGTGTTTGTGTGAGAGTGTGTGTGTGTGTCTTTGTTGACACCTGATATTTGGACATTCACACTTACTACACTTCCCTTACCCCTCCTTTACCACTGCTGCTGATGTCATTCATCTTCAAAGATACCTTTGGACAGCTCTCTACCATGTAAGCTCCCTGGCGCATGTGATAACTGCATAATACCATAGTGTAGTTAGGTAGGAGTTCTAATCCTGGTCCTCATAACTGTTATAATTTGTGTGAGAGAGTGTGTGTCTATATCTTTGTTGACACCTGATTTTGTGGACTTTCACAATTGCTACACTTCCCTTACCCCTCCTTCAGTACTGCGACTGATTTAACTCACCTTCAAAGATACCTTTGGACAGTTCTCTAACATATAATCGCTGTGGTGCTTCCGATAATTGTGTGATACCATAGTGTAGAAAACTAGTTGGGTACGAGTTCTAATCCCGGTGCTGGCAACTGTGATAATGTGTGTGTTTGTGTGAGAGTGTGTGCGTCTTTGTTGACACCTGATTTTGTGGACATTCACACTTACTACACTTCCCTTACCCAGGGACGGCTCGTGCTATAGGACTGCAGGACTGCAGCTCCCCACCTTTAAAAAGAAAAATAATTGCACCCCCCACTGTAGAAAATGAAAATAAAAAAAATAAATTCATGAGAGTCTCAGAACTCACGCATGTGTGCTGAGTTCCTGACTGCTGTGTTAGGCAGTCCAGAACTCCACGCACACATGTGTGCTTACTTCCTGAACTCCAGACTGCTCAGTTAGGCAGTCCAGACAGGGAAGGAAGGGAACTCCACCCTGCCAGCCCAGAGGTCTGTGTGGTGACAATCGCACAGACTGAAGCACACTGGACTGCATCGCCCACAGGCTGGAGGCTCCAGCCTACTCACATCTCATGGGGAAACCCAGAACAGCCTGCGTGGGCTGTTATGGAGGTGATTGGGCTGCTATGGAGGACTTAGCTTGCAGTTATGGAGGTGACTGAGCTGCTACAGAGGACAAAATCAGGCAAGCCACTATGGACGATTGGAAGGTAGGGTGGGTGTGTGTGTGTGTTTATAAAATGCCCCAGTTGCTACATGGTGGTGGGTAGAGAATAAGGCTTGAACCTTGTACCTTGGGCCCAACTGGCAAGAGCCTGAATTCCCTACCCACCACCATTTGTAAAACATTTGCAGATTTTTGCCTCATATTTGTTCTGTTCCTCATAAAATCTGTGGTTTCTATATTTTTATTACTTAACACAGCCAGTTGTGCAGTGGTTCAGTGGTAGCATTGGTGCCTGACAGCTACAGGTTGTCTGGTTTGATTCTTGGCTGGGGTGCCTTCTGTGTGGAGTCTGCATGTCCTCCCTGTGTTTGTGTGTGTTTGCTCTGGTGTCCTCAGTGGATATTTGTCCCTATTTTTGGACTGCATTCCCCCATTATTGACTTTGTCCATGTTTTTTGTGCCAAGGTTGAGAGCTATGGTGATAACTGAATTTACTAAATATGTTTGGAGGCTGCATTCCCCCATTATTGCTTTGTTCAGGTGTTTTGTGCTAAGATGTTGACGGCTATGGTGAGAACTGAGTTCACTAAATGGTAGCCATTTAACCCTGAGTCTTCCTTTCTTTCATAAAACAGATGATTTGGCATAGTGGTATGTTGCTCTGACCATTTTGCACAGGGTCCTGGGTACAATACTTGGCAGTGAAATGTATGGTGGTAACACAGCATTTTATTCTAACAACTTTCCAACATTATACAAGCAATGTTTAAAATGTGTCCCTGTTTTTGGTCTATTGCCCCCCCGCCCCCACCAAATTTTGTTTTTTTTTCCAGATTTCTTGTGCTGCAAAGTTCAGAGATGCAGCTGAGTGTCAAGTACATTTTACAAGAAGATGAGAGCTGCTGTGGAATAACACTTTAGTGCTGCTAATGCCAAGTCTGCTTGCATTGTTAATAGCACAATAGGTGGTGTACTTGCTTTTGATGCAGAAGGCTGTGGGTTCTACTCCCACAGTAAGTAGATGCATTGCTGATACTGTACTGTATTGTAAAGGGGGTGGATGCTGCAGTCCTTTTTGAAGATTCCTAGTAACTATGAACCTATCAGTTAGACATCCATTCCCTATTGCAATATTACTAGCTTATCATTTTTTTAATGCAACTTAGGCAATTTATTCCTCAAGGGCAACAGGCACTTTATTTGTAGCTGAAACAATGAATTATACATTTGTTTGCTAGCAGAAACCTCTTCATTAGTTACAGATTTCTTTAATGTGGAATTGTTTAGATGACTTTTACTTCTTCAGAGATTGTGCATATTTAGTGATACTGGTGGACTGTAGAAGTTTGAGTTGACTTTTATGATAGAAATGTTCTGAATTGGGCAGTTTTGTCGTTATTGGTGCATGCTTTTGTTTCATTGTTTACTGGAAAAATGTTCAAAACAAATTTCAAACACCCTCTAACAACTGTATTATATTGTACAAGGAATATAATTTAGTACAATCAGGAAGGTGCATCAAAGACCACTTATATGTTTCGTGTCCAAGGGGACTATGATTTGAAAACAGCCCAACATTAATCTTTATCTGCCACTGGCAAAATGTATTTTCTTTGAGTGTGGGTTTCAATGCTGTTTCAATGAATGTGAGTTTCAAGGGCAGAGAAGTTTAAATGCTGTCTGTTTTCATTGTGAGATTGCATTACTTTATTTAGCAGATGTCTTAGTGTTTGTGCTGTAAAATGCAAAATAAAACTTTCAAATGAAGTCCAGATCATCGTAGAAGTTTGAAGTCCAAATCATCATAGAAGTAAAGCAGTATGCACATTAGTGTTTATGATTAATGGGGTGAAATAGCCAAATAATGGTTCATTGGAATGGCTGCAGAGGGACGCTCCATTCGACCATGATTTTGTGAGGGAGAAGGGCGGCAAACTCAAAGACAGCCCTGGCTGAACTATACCTCTCAACTGTCCAGATTTTCACAGAATGAATAGATTTTTGCTTCTTATTTTTGGTTTGTTCCTCATAAAATGTGTGGTTTTCTGGCAAATAATTTAGGAATTAAGTCACTAAATAATGACAGACACTGAGTTTCAGACTTCATAACCTTCGGAAAAATGCATGCTAAAGCAAGCCCTGTTATTCTATCAATTATCTCAGTTTATACAACAATTTATAGCACTGTTTATATGTTCCCCCAGTATATTTGGCCTTGTCCAGATTTCCTGCATTAACAGGTTGAGAGGTACATGCAAATAAATAGCTTTATAGAATTAGGCATATCCAAACCTCTCAACTGTCCCCGATTTTGGCTCAAAATGTTGCTCTTCCCCTAATAATCCCACCGCAAAATGGCAATTTTGGAAGAAAACATGGAGAGCTTACAATTAAGAAATAACTGTAATAATCAGAGTTATAGATTACTTTTATTTCAGAAATACATGTAGATTATTTTATTCTATCAGCTGCTCAAGTTAGCAGTGCTAATATTAAAAAGTGCCCCTTCTTTGACAGGTTCCCAGCTGTATTGTGTGGCTACTTTATATTTTTTGCATCACATTTTTGGTCCATTTGTCATAAAATTGTGTTTTTTTGGCAAATTAGTGGCAAATCATTAAAGACTGAAGTTAGAAAATAATGTCAGACATTTCAGTTTCAGATGTTGTACCTTTCAGAAAATGCATACTAATGCAAGACCTACTATTCTATTATCTTTCTAAGTTTATAAGAGCAATATTTAAAAATTGTCCTCATTTTGGGCCTTTCTCCCAATTCTATGTATGTCTCTGTCCATATTTCTTGTTCTGAGGTTGAGAGGCATGACAAATGTGTCAAGACCATCACAGTCAGCCAGAGACATTTCAAATTGTGACATACTTGTTGCATCCCACTCCCCCATGTAATGACTCTGGATGTGTCCAAGCAAGGCAAGGAGCAGTTATGCAGTGTAAATGTGCAGAGTATTACCCCATCCAAGGTAGACTCAACTGCTACTTTTATTCTGTCCTTGATTTTGCAGAATGTTCTGGTTTCTGTCATAATTTTATACTGCTGATTTATGCTTATTATTACTCAAAAAGGGCCTGTTGCTCTGTGTTTAAGTAGCAATGCTTTAATGACAATCAGGTAAGCTTGCCTGAGATTGTAAGATGCAAGTAAGCTTTAATAAGCATACTGTTAAATGAATTGCCAACATTGAAAGCCTTTCTGTTGTTGCCATGCAGAGAATACTTACATAACTAGATAATATATAAGCCTTGGGTATTGAAATGCATATGACAGTATTTGTAATAAAGGACAGGATTGCATAATTTTAAGAAGCTTATTACATTTGTTGGAGACTTGCAGTCATCTTTGCAGGCTTTACCTGTAAACCAAACAGAATGTCAATCTATCATGTGTGGTCCATTACCTGTACAGTAATCATTTAAGCAATGTATCTTGAGCTTGTTTCTTGTTTGCTTTTCATTTTTTATTTTTTTCATGTTTATCCCATGAAACAAGTAGATAGCTGTCAGGCAGCAGGTCTTTTTTGGATAAGAAACATTTTTACAAGTGGGGGTATCACAGAGATTGTTACTTTCAGCATGTTACTTTGTACTTTAATAAAGCTGAATATAAATTATAATTAGAACTGCAGTGCAAGGAGAAGTGGTTTGAGTTGAGTGCTGCTTGTTTTTCTTATACTTGATTTTGACTGGCATTCCAGGAATGTATTTAAAAAGTAATTTATTTTTTCATGCCTCACATTTGTGTTTCCATCTAGCTATTAAGTAAGATGTCGTGCAGCCAGTGCATTGAAATATTTTTTTTCTTCTACACTTCATTTTGTCTTGATTGGACTCTCATAATGATGGTTTGGCACCCAGGTCAGCATATTTAATTAAAGTTACAGTTTTTGTGGTTTTGAGCTTAGCTCCTCCCCTTTCTAGTTGGCTACACCCCTTTCCATTGACCCCACCCATTCACCTGTCTCCTGCAGCCGACCCTTTGATTTGAAGTCACCAGCCGCCACTGCCCTTACCTCTCCTCTAGCACTGCTGCTGATGTCACTCACCTTCAAACATACCTTTGGACAACTTTCCAACATGTAAGCTTCGTGGTGCATGTGATAAATGTGTAACACTGTAACAGCAATGCATAACTAGATAAGGGTTTAAAAATCAGTACTGGCAAGTGTGTGTTTGCGTGTGTGCCATCAGTATCCTGTTGGTGGGATTGTGTAATAACAGGATCCATTGTGGTGCGGATTATATTGAGGACCTATATGTCCCAATGTCCACATTACAAGGCCAACAGTTGTCAAACACTGTAGAGGTTGTTATAGACAATCCACAGCCATAAATGTCTACTGCCATGTGCAATGACTATGTGACAGTATGGATTAGTGAACAATATATGCAATCATTATAATACCCAGAGACCACTCTTCACCCACGGATCATACACAAACACGCTTGGCTCTTTCTCTCTTCCTTTCTTTCTTTCTCTCTCTCCATCTCTGGTAGATGTGGAAAAATACATCTGTTCTGCATAGGCAGCAGCTTGACTTTTGTAGGTAATGTACATGATCAGCTGATGGCCTGTGCACGAATTGGAGTCCCCCACTTGCTAATTGCATGTGGAGCAGCTGTAGTATCATTCCTATAACCAACTGCATGGAAAGACACTCCTCTAACTAAGCACTTCATGTGGGTGTTGGCCCTTTTCCATCACTGTGAGCAGGACCTCATGTGGGATGTCTGACAAACAGCATCACAGAGGGTAGTTGGAAATATGTCTTACAACAAACACTGTGGAGACAGGCCAACAAACTGCAGGTGAATGATCCAGACATGGGGACAGAATGTAAGTACTGCTGTTCTACATTTGAAGTAATGTTGGTTTAACAGGGGTTGTGTGGATATGGCTGTTCTGCATGTCTGGAATGACAATGTTATGTGGTTGAGAAAACTCTCACCTGTAGGACTATCTGCAGACTGGCCAGAGTTTGGAGTCTTAGATGTGGTGTGTTACTCAAACATTTTCTGTCTTTATAAATGCAGTAGCATACTCTGATGATTGCAGTCAGTAAATGGTAACATCCATGTGTGTTACTGACATCATATCCCTCAGAAGAGATATGCCACAACACACCCTGTTACACCAGCAATTTTCTCAGTTTATCACAGCAATATGTCAATATTGGCCCTATGTTTGTGCCTCTGTCCCCCAAGTCTGTCACCCTTTGTCCATATGGCATGCAGTAAGAGGTGCATATGTACAGTATAGAATTATTTACTGACATCATTCCTGATATTAAGCCAGTGATATATCAGACTGCCAGACATGTTATGTATAGGAGGCCTTATATTTCAGGACAAAACCTGGACATTCTGTTGTAGCCTGTCCAGTAGTGAGGTCTGTGTACTTATGGTGATTTTTGACAGAGTGTCAGTATTGTATAGCAGTGTATTGTGAACATGTTATTTGGCCTGTGTACAGACTGGGGAAGATGTCAGTGTTCTTGGTCCTGTCCTATCCGACGTTGCATGCTGCTCAAGTTTCTGGTACTCTATCTGCTTATATGTTTGTAGGGCCAGACTGAGACATGTCCCATACCACAGTCAGGTATCAGACTACACGGAGAATTGGGCCAGTATATGTAGGGTTAGTGTGTGAGTGGCAAATATGATGATAGGTTTTGTTCACACAGTCCATATACTGTACTATTAATTAAGCTTACCCTAATGTGACTGTGACTGTGTTGAGATTGGTTGTGGGTATACACTTTCACACTGGTGTCTGTTACTCCATGCTGTTACATGCCTGTAGTACCTGCTATATTTGCAATTACATGTGCATTCCCCCATAGGAAAATTGGGTTAGTGTTGTGGCAGTCTGCCTGTAGTTTAGATAGTGCTTGGTGACATGTCTAGCAGCTCAGTGTATTTACCCTAGTGTGATGTTATGTCCAGATATTAGTCAGATGTACTCTTGCCTGGCCACCATACATGTTGTGTATTTCTGACAAAGCAGTGGGATGCTGTGAAGATGTGTGTCACTAACTAGTGGGAAATATATAGGCTTGGGACCTCTGCTCCTCCAGTTAATATGTGTTAGGACAGACAGGAGAATGTGAATGCATCAACTGTGTGAGCTTATCTACTCCAGTATTTTTGATATATCCACATTTTCATGGCTTTAAACATCCCCTTTGTCAGGCTTGGTCCATATTTCTTGCACTAAGGAGTTCTGTGTATACCTCTCGACTGACCAGATTGTTTCAGACTATCCATATGTATTGCTCATATTTCTGCTGCATTCCACAGTATCATTACTGTGATTTGTGTGGTACTTCACTATGATGATTTTATGATGTCTGTCAGTAACTGATGGTGTACATGTCAGTTTTAGAAGAGGCTTCCTTCACAACTTGTATGTTGACACAACCCCTGTTACTGTAGCAACATTCTACATTTATAGCTGCATTACTTACATCATGATCCCTTGCACTAAGAGTTTGAGAGTTATGGTGCTGAGGTATGACTCCACTACATGTTATGGGCATATATATATATATATATATATATATATATATATATATATATATATATATATATATATATATATATATATACACACACACACACACACACACACATATATATATATATATATATATATATATATGTGTGTGTGTGTGTGTGTGTGTGTGTGTATGTATATATGTATGTATATATATATATATATATATATATATATATATATATATGTATATCTATCTATATATATCTTTGTTATGTGTAAACATGACTGATGCATATACCTTTTCAGATGTATCCCACCATATTTATCTGATATGTGCATATTTAGATATAATAACATGACAGATTCAACACAATATTCACTAACAAGTAATAAACAATTGTAGTAGTCAAAGCAGTTGTTCACTACTATTCAGTTCATGTACTGAATGATATATTTGAAAAAGCAACAGACATTTTTATGACTCACATAGCTAAGTGGTCAAGCTGTGACTATAGTCTAGAGGGTTCTGGGTTCAAAACCTGCAAGGGCTGTTTATATTGTTGCTAGGCAGAACAAGAACTGTTGGATACAGAGTGGTTAAGGCAGTCCTGAGGAGCTTTAAGTGCGGGTGTGCGGGTTTGCATGACAGTAAGCAGTGCTAACATATGGTAAAATGAAGACGCGCTTACACCATGTAGGCTTTGCTTACAAGTGCACAGATCTGCTTAGCATTTACATTTAAGCAATGCTTGCACCTGCTAAGCATTGCTCAGACCTGGTAACCAGTGATCACATTCCAGTCTGATCAAATAGCAGGGTAATGACATCTTTAATAAGTGTATTTAATTCCATGTACATAACATGCTTCTGTGTGCTGTCATTACAGTAGCAAGGGGTGTGAGAATACCGTATGGGACACCTGAGTATACATGAGTAGTACCACAATCTTTTTCTCTTTGTATGTGTTTCATACTTGGGTAGTATTCCAGGTTATATGCATTCACACTTGCATGTATTGTCTCATTATGTTACTACTTTTAACAGTGCTTTTCCAAGTAAGAGTAGATTGTAGATTATAGTACTGGAACCATGAGTACTGACTATCATGTTCTTGGTGTTTGAGCTGTATGTTTTTATGTATCTCCTATTGGATATTGATCAGATATGTTGATATTAACTGTAGACTACTATGTTTTTAGGACATGTCATGTAGTAATAGCATACTTATCAGTTTCGGATGTCTATCTGTCAAAATATTCATCCTAATGCATAACCTGTTGGCTAGCTATCTTCTGTCTGTCCTCTGTACAGATGTGCAGATGTCAGGTATTCATTGTGGCTTCTGACAGGCAATCTCTGATTGATTGACACTGACATGTCTGCCCAGATGTGTTATGAATGCCACAGCTAGGAAACCCCACTCTGTATGCACCACATGGCATGGATACCGCAACCAGACTACCACAGTAATTGGAACATGTTTGGGTACAGGTCCCTAACCCAGACACTGGCCATGTTATGCAATATATGTTACATGCATGTCAATCAGAGCACCTCACTGGCCCTCATCAAGAGAAAACCAGATGAGTGGATGTTAAATTTAACTGTCACCCTGGGGATCACTCAAGTGGTATCAGTTGATAGATGGCCTACTGACAAATGACAGGCGGCATGATACCAGTGTACTCACATGCCATACTCTTCTTATCTCTCCATAGACATTAGCCTGGTACATGCCTAGGAACAACTGCACCTATGGACCTCAGTATTGACAAATGTGTCTGTGTGCATTACTTAGTATAACAGTGTCTGTGTGTTTTTAAACTTGTAGTTGAAAATACTTTGAGGACCTTCTCACCCACTACACCCCCATTGCTATACTTAGAAAGGGATGCTGCTTTAATTCACATTAATTGTACCTTGTGACACTCTTCACCCTATGGGCTACCTGGATCTTGCTGTACCAGCATAAGACTGTTCTACAAATGGATGGATAGATGTGGGTTACCCTCTGAGTCTTGGCAAATGTGAGCATGTGTGTGTGTATGTGTGTGTGTGTTTATGTGTGTGCAATTGTGTAGGAGTCTGCATATTTGTAGGAGACAGCATTCTAAGGCCACATTCTCCAAATACACTAAACACTGCAGTACTTTATTAGGGATGGTGATGTTGCTGACATTAGGAGAGCCATGACAAAACCATCACCCTACTATCCCTGTGGCAGGTACAATAAATGTATATCCCTGTAGTAGCAATAATTAGATAGACAAGGCTTGTATTGCAGTCCTGGTCAATGTGTGATTGTGGGTATGTCAGAGCATTATCATGGGTTTTAGTGAGTACGATATCCAATGTGGGGTCGGGGTGCTGGTTATACTGTCTTTACACTATGGTACCCCCAATTCATGTCCCAAGGTCCACTGTATGAGGACCGCTGTCACCGTCAACCATACAGGTAAATGATGACACTTATCCAGCCCAGTGATGCATGTGCAGTGTGCAAAAACTCTGTAACAGTATGGACTCACTGACATGGTAGTCAGCACTGCTAAACCCAGGTCTGTAAAATATGTCTATGACTGTATGTGTTTGTCAATGTGTATATGACAGCATGTTATACTATGTGCTGTCCATTAACACCCAGTACATACCCATTACCATACTGTACAAGGCCTGGTGATATTGTTCACTTTACAGGAAGCTCGGGACACACCTCACCCTACAAGTTCTGTGGTGTGTGCAATTAAGGACAAACACATTAGTAGCAATAAGTACTTAGATAGGGGTTCTACACTCATTGTTGCCAAGTAAGCATGTGTGTATGTGAAGGGATCTACTTCAATTTGCAGAAAAAATATCTCCCAGGAGATCATTTGTCTGAGAACTGGCAAAAGGTAACATTTCAAAGCAATCATCTTGTGGAAATTCATTCCATCAAAACTAGTACTGGATGTGTAAATGCCCTCTTCCCCACTGTACAGCTGTACAGTGATACTGGAGTTGGTATATATAGTTGGGTGTGGTTGTTGTGAGCACAGCCACGCACTTTGGGGTTATTGTTGTGCATATCCCCCACTTACTGTGCTGTTATACTGTACAGTTTATGCTAAGAGGTTAAGTAGCTGTTAATCACATTATATGTGTGGTTCTACACCACTCCACACCCTCCAAAATGGGGGTTGTGCCCCCCACACCAGCACACCTATGTTTACCAACTCCAAGATTGCACTACATTGGAGAAAAGGACATATACCCTGCCAGTAACATTCTCAATGACATTAAACTGGCAGAATGATTATTTACTGATATGATGTTTTGGCAATGTGGTCTTGGTGGAATTACATAGGCCAAAATAAGTTCTCTGCAAAATGAAGTACATCCATTTGAACAGTATTCTCTGTGTATTGCATCAACACAAAAGCCTGTTTGTGTGTGTTATTCACAAAACATTTGGTGTGTGCCACTCAGTACACTTACCATTGTCTACTGTAGAAGAGCTGCTTAAATCAGCCACCATGCACTCACCTGTATACACCTCTCAGATCTATCAGCCATGTGGCACATGCAGTAACTGTTATACAGACCTGTTGCATGTGTTCAGCTGTACCCGGGATATTGCACAGTCAATGTTTTACCACAGTGCCACAACCCTTATAGGAAAGGACAGAGGACCAACATCCTCCTGACACATAGACACCTAGAAAACAAACAATACATTATGGAGACCACAATCAGTCACTGTTAATAACAGCTATAATGCATCATGGCTGGACAGATACACACCCTGACATGTAAGCATTAAACATTCCAGCTGACAACATGTTAAACAGCATTACATTGCTAAATCTTAGTACATTCACCCTGTGCATCAGAACCATATTAGCATGTCCCTGCATCAATGGTATGGATGACAGGGATGTGACACAGGTATCATCATATGCAAAGGGTGTGGTGTGGGTTTGCCAGAGGCCTAGGCTGAGCCATTTAGTTGACATGTGTGTGGGTTAAGGGGTTCTTTATTAAATGGCCTGTGAAGATGTGGTGTGTGTAGGTATGGAAGTGCCCTAGCTGTGTTGGTGATGTGTGTGTGTATGTGTGCACACAGTTCTGCCATGTGGCTGCCATATACAGGTGTATGTTGGACAGCTGCCAATTGTACATGGCAGGGTGTCCAGTTCACCTTGTCCAGCCACAGACACGGGAACTGCACCTGCCAGGGGTTGCATGGGCACCACCAGGCAGTAGCCCAGATATGGTACTCTCCCCTGACAATGACAGTTGTCTGCTGGACCCGTGTCCCTGTTGGGACCAGCCAGGACCACGTGCATGTGACCTGCTGTGTTGTGGTGTGGACAGCACCCTCCCTGCAGTGCTGGTGATGGCACTGCCACTATGGGAGCGGCCGTGAGATGTTGCACATCCACGTATACCTCCACCTGTTGGTGTTACTGACCTACGTCCACATGCCCAATGCCCTACTCCCACCACATGCTCTACACAGACACCACATGGTTGAGGATTCCTCATCATCTCACCCAACCATTTATCCATAACCTCTGAAAACAACAGTGGGCAACTGTAAGATCATGGATGTAGTCACATGCAGCAGGAAGAGTAGCCCTCTGCAACCTCAAGACTATCTCTGGTGTAATGTTCCAAATGTGCCTGTTCCTCCATGATGGCCTGAAACATGCATCTAGTGACACCTGCTGTGGCACTTCTGCCTGGGGTATGATGGCCAGTAGCCCTCCTACGAGCACCCCTGTACATCTGCCTGTGTGGGACCTTGCTGGTCATCCAGTTATGGCTGCTGTGTACAGACACACTTGCTATTGTCACTACACTTTCCTGTTCCATGCCACCACCCACCAACTGTCCCTCATCTATGGCAACTGGTGATAGGGTATGCATGGACATTGTGACTGTGTGCGGAGATGGGGTGGATAAAAGTGAGATGTCAACCAATGGGACAGATTCAGCCCCTGACAACCCTGCCTGTGCTTCACTATGCATCATCATTGTCAGAGTCTGTATGGACACTAACATCAGTTTGCCTGCAGGAGGGACCCTGACCCACCTCGCCACCTATGAGGGGAGACAAGAAATGTAACTTAAGACACCCACACACACACACACACACACACACTTACAGGTGACGTGGCACAAAGATATTACTCAGACCTCTCATTACCCAACAGTCAACATGCATGACATATGGCACTCAATAGCATGCACTGCAGCCATACTCAATCCTTGTTACCAACATTATACATCTCTGTAATGCATGAGTTGTGTTAGTTGGTGATGCCACTTCCCCTGAAACACACTGCACCCATGTACAAAGTATGGCTGTGCAGCTGTACAGCACACTGTTATGTACTATGCACCATACCACACATGTACACATGATTGCTGAATGTGTATATGTGTGGCATTTATGTTTGTTCTGTTGCTCACAGCCCCTATGTGTTTGTCTGATACATACCTGGGATGATATGAGGACTGATGTCAATAATTAATGCCTGACCTTTGATTTGCAGATATCAGCAGTGCATGTATGTGCTATAAAATCTGGTTACACTGACAGCCTTCAAAGCTTAACGTGGATATGAGGAGAGTACACACCCTTGTTGACATGCCAGCCTCTTCTATGATATGCAGTGGGGCCATAATACTGCATTTGTTAACATTACACATCCCTGATGTGTGACGTATGACCTGTGCGATCCAATGCAGTATTAAACAAATGTGATAGGTGAGCAGATGCTGAATGAGATGCATACAGTATGTGGGTTGCCTAAGTGTGCATACCCTTAACACAATGGTTTGTTGAAGCACCTGTTAAGTGAACTACAGCAGTCACTATTTTTAGAAGGGGTATACTAGCATGGCCAATCTTCACTTGCCATTATTTGGTCACTGTGCTCTACAAAGGTCCCCAACTCTGCCAGATTGCAAGGTCAGCTCATGTGCACAGCCCTTGGAGGTCACACAGTGGCTTCACTATTGCTGTCTGGGTTATGTCTGGCACAATTCATAACCTTGACTGTGTTCAGATACAACCATTCTTAGTGAGCTTTGGATGTATGCTTCAGTTCACTGTTCTGTTTCAAGCTGACACCCCACCCCATCCTCAGCCTTATTGCAGATGCCTGACAACTATGGGCCACATATGAGTGTATTTTTGCAAATAGTGTCCAAAATTCGAAACACCATCTCTACTGGCCTAGTTCCAGCTAATGAACAGCAATCTTAAAGGTGCCCACTGGCACCAGCAAACCAAAAAATTGGGGATGGTGGCCCTGAGGTGGAGTGAGGTGTTTCTTGTGCACCACACGTATCTTTATGAATACTGTCTGTAGGTTTGCATCTCATGACACCATTACACACTGCAACACATGCCTTTGGGAGACTTGATGTTATGCTTATGCTACCTGTATAGAGCCCTGGATGATGTTTCATGTGTGACAAATCTTCCGTCTGATTACCCTAACCCATAGGCCACACTTGTGTAGAATCCAGGCGATTATCGACACAGGTATTGCACAGGCAGTACTTGCTAGACATTTCTACAAGTCCCTCAGTGTTGCTGCATGTTTCTGGGCAGCCTCCATGACCAGTTTGCAACATGTTTTGTCATTTGTTTTGGATGGACATCTGTTTATTTTCTATATCAATATTGTCACATAGTTCATACACACATAGATAACTGTCTACACTGTTTGCCATGGTATATGCAATGGTGAGGTAAGGCTAATTTTCCCATTCCTGAGTGCTACCTTTTGAATATGGGATCCATTTCATGGTTTGTAAGATGTGTGCAAGCCATGGCTGTCTCTGTTGCAGATGAGTGGGCAAATGTCATGGACAAACTTCTTGGACAGCAGACTATTACTTGGAGTGACATTGAGGCCCTGTACTTGATGGCAGGTGTGTACTCAAGAAGAGTAAATGCTGTCAGTACATCACAAGCTGTTCCACAATATGTTATTTGGAGTGTGTGCACATATGCTTCCATTGTTTGGTAAGGTTTGTATTCCCCATATTTGTTGTCCTAACATAGGATTCCATATTACATATTCATTGCTCCTGTTAGGAGCACACTACATGTTGTAAAAGGCGTGAAATGTGCTATTGTGGTCTGCCTTTGTTTATATTAGGAACAGTTGCCATTGTCCAGAAAAACGGTCAAGGCAAAAACAAGGATGGTAGTCCAATTTTTTTTATTCAGATATCACAAGCGCTTCACTCTGACTCAAATGCAGGGCTTTCTCAAGTGAAAAAAACAAAGTACATTCCATACATTTAGTGAACAGAGCTGAGATGTTATAAGCACCCATAGATGTAGATAGGTTATATTGTTGTTTATTTATTTCCAATATAAACTTCCCCTATATGTATGGACATATACACCTGGGAATTTATGAAGTGGTTAGGAAATGGTCGTTATTATTTTATATATATTTCATATATGTTTTGTATTTCATATTTTTTAAAGTTTTTCATTGTTTACTTTGTTAAAGTGGATTTTGTACATGGAAGGTTTGAAATGTGTGCAGCACTTTAAATATTTTGGCGCCTTTTATGAAAGGACTTATTTAAATAAGGTGGAATACAATGTACTTTGTTTTTTTCACTTGAGAAAGCCCTGCATTTGAGTCAGGGTGAAAGCGCTTGTGATATCTGAATAAAAATTTGGACTGACATCCTTGTTTTTGCCTTGACCATTTTTCTGGATTGTGGTATTTTTTGCAACGGTCTTCTGCCTGTTTGTTAAACAGTTACCATTGTAATAGTGGTATATACACTGTTGTATCCACTGTATAAGCATCATTTTTCAGACATGTCCCTACTGTAGGCCATTTGGCCCACCATTATGTTCATCTCTGTCCACACATTTTGCACTGACAAGCTGTTAGGTATACTGCAGGAATCTTACATACCCTTCAGATATGCCACCATGGTGACCACTGTGATGCAGTGCAGTTAACACCCACAAAAATGAACATGTACAGCATGCATTATGGGTAGGTGTGTTACATGTGTTCATGGCAAATAGCATGGCCATAACATGGCTGGTGTATTGGCAAACCTGAACAGAAAAACTTCATACTCACTAGCTACAGGCTGCTGCCCCAGTTGTATACCAGAGGGACCTAAATAGTTGTGCAAGAGAAGTAATGTCAGTAGCCACACCTGTGGCATTGGTACAGGGTGGAAGAAGCATTTCAGCACATTGACAGTACAAACCCACAATACTAAGGATTATGCGCATCTATTCAATGCTACACTCCAGCAACTGACTATCTTATCTGACATATGCATGTAGATACTTTACAGATAAAAATGGATAAGCAACAGTGGGCTAGTAATGTGCCCTGGGGCCTTACCTGCATGTTCCTCGTCCATTGTGTGGGTGGCACCCACCTCCACAATGCTGTATTCAGCCTACTGGCTTGTCTGGTGGGCGGGTGCCCCAAGGCTGGTGAGGAGCTCCTCAGCATGTGTCAGTGGGGGCTGGATGGCATGACCTCCACCTGTGGCTAGCTGGTCCCACCTAACAGCAGCAGCACACTGATGAGCGTGGCGGATTAGGTCAGTGCAACGATGCTGCACCTGCTCATAATTTCGGCTGTGCAGCCCAACATCATTTACCCTGTGGATGAGCTTGTTACACAGGGCAGTCCTCTTCTGCAGATCCTGGTCCCTGCGGCTGAACAGTATGCCATGATGCTGGTTAATGAATTGGATAACTGTGTCATTCTTAAGGTTTTTGAACACCGGCAAACGTTACTGGGGCATTGTACATGGGGAGACATAAACAGGAAAAAAAGTTAAAAGAAAACTTCGATATCCACCATGGACTCCAGCTAAAGAACTGTTAAAACCTCTTTAATAGGTAAAACCACAGAAAAAAATGAATCCCAATTGTTTCCGATAAGCGCTTTCAGCTGTATAAGCCTACTTCAGATTGGTAAACAAATTGCAAATTTATTTCTATTAAAAATTAGAAAGCAACCAATCACAACATTTATTAAACTTAGGTGCAAATGTCTCTTCCTATTAAACTATTCAGCCCTTTTGTGAACAGCAAATAGTAGCCAAAAGTATATTTAATTGTTATTGCCAAAGACGTACTATCGTGTCCAATCATCAAATTCTACCATCATCCAACCATCATACTCAATCATCATATCAAGAGCTTCCATTAAGCTAATCATAATCCATTAGGTAACTCATTGTTACTGGTAAATCATTTTCTCCAATCATATAGCCTCCTTCCCAACTTTCATCCAATCATGGCACTCTGTTGCTATATTGCGTAGGCTAGCAAATCTCTTGTAAATGGTTAGAGATTCTAAGGCAGCAATAATCAGGAAAATTGAATGCTCTTACTAATCGTAGTGTATTATAAAATAGGTTGAGAACTTTAAATGTAAACGAAGATCTGTGCCACTTCCAAATAGTACTTGATCGATCATTAAGTAACTCTTTCCTGTTCATACATGCTCATTGCCATCGGCTATTTCCTCTTCGATTTACATCCAATATTTTCCTTTACCATTAATTTTATTTATATTATCAGACCTCTCCCCTTCGATAAACATGCAAAAAACTCATTGGTCATAACCTTTCAGAGTGGCTCATTTATTGTGACTTTAGTTCAATAAAAGAATATATTCATCATACTAACAGCCACTATCACACTTAAGATAGTGGATTGCTATCAATCTGCCTCGATTCAGTAATTAGTCCTTTTTAATGGAATGACTCCTTTACCTTCTATTGTATCTAGAATGTTTTCTAGGGTCAATGGTTAGATAAAAAATGTGTTCCACAATCCCGCTTTCTTAAATGGAAAGTTTGTTTTATCCTGCCATAATTCTATAACTAATCTACATTAATTTGATAGCTTCTTTTCCATAGCATAGCTCATAAATCTCCAATGCCCATCCTATATGACAAATTATGCATATGACTAGAAATCTTGATAAAATGACATTAAATACATCTGGCTCACTTAGTCAAGCAAGGTTTTCCTATGACCAAAGACAGAATATATATAAATATGCTAAAAATTCAGTCACCATGCCATCAGATCATAGTGTCCTTACATCCATTGACTTGGTCACTAATGTGAACAATATGTCTTTAGAATCACAATCAACCATGAAAATGGCTCCATTCAAACCTCTAGAAATATCCACCATAGATTTAATGGAGGCAGGATCAAGCAACATAGCTTCAACTTCTCTATCAAATGATAACTTAGCTGATAGTAATTTGGAGCAAGCGACCCGCCCTAAAGAAGGTGCATTGCACACACCCATCAATTAGCCTCTCCCATATTTTGTGAGGCATTCCTTCCCGAAGAATGCAAGTACATGGAGTCAGGAAAGAAAGCACAAGAAACTCACAATGTAGAGTTAGTAATAAATCTCTCTCATGTGATGCTTAATCAAGAACAGATGTCAGTCCTTAGTAAAGGACTGACGTTCATCCCTGTTCTACGTTCAGATTTGAATGAATTTGTGGCTGATATGAGGTTCTTCACCAGGAATGTTATGCTTAAATGTGTTTTTGGAAAAGAGAACTCACAGTATGTGAATCAGTACAGGAACTTGAAAAAGACCACCGCTAACTCACAACCACACCAGCGATATCCACGATATCCATGGACTCAGTGATCAAAATCTAAAAAGAGGCAAACAAGCTGAACGCTAATGAGCAAAATGAAAAGTTTTATTTTAAAACCTAGTAGCTTTGTTCCATTCAATCATCCAGCTATAGACCTGTTTTCCACTTTGTGTGAAGATGATTAAATGAACTAAGATCAATGGATGATACAGTCATTAAACCAGCGGACAAGGGTGGAAACATAGTGGTTATGGATGCCGAATGGTATCATAATAAGATGCAAGCTATGTTAAGAGATGAACTAAAATGTCCAAGAGATGGTCAATAAAGGTAACTGAATAATTGATTTTTAGTTGTTCATTTATTATTTATATGGAAACAGGTATTGTGTTTGAATTATGTTCTGAAGAAGTCTCACGACAAAAGCGGAAATAAAACTTTTGTGTACGCTAGCATTGTGTTTATTAGTTGCTTGCCTTTATTGACCATCTCTTGGACGTTTTGGTTCATTGTTTTGTGGTTCACCCAAGTTACACATTGCTTTTTTTATTATGTTAAGAGATGAGACAACGTACAAGAGATTATCCAGAAGAGAAGTCGATGCTAGGCTTAGACTCATACAAAGTTGTTTGTATGAGATGCTGATGGAAAGACGTATATCAAATCAACTTTATGATTTCTTCAATACTGTACACCCTCTTATACCCAGTATCAGTGGCCTACCTAAAGTACACAAGAATGAAATAGATCCCCCACTTCGACCAATAGCAGCAGGTAGAGATTGGGCTAAAGAACCATTGTCAATGTATATAGAAAATGAATTAAAGAAAATTCTACACATGGCTCCAATGATACTAAAAGACACTGGCAGCTTCCTTTGTGATTTGCATAACCAAACATGACATCTAGGCAACTATGAAGATATTGTCCTGGTAACCATGGATATTACAAGCTTGTTCACTATGATTCCAAATGATTTTGGATTACAAGTAACATGCTCGTTTTTACGAGAGGCTCATTTGGAATCTGAACCTATATGTTCCTTATTAGAACTTGTTCTGGACAATAATAACTTCCTTTATGGGGAAGAATATTATCTTCAGGTATGGGGGTTAGCAATTGGCATCCCCTGTGCCAACAGTTATTCAAATCTGGTATTAGCACACTGGGAGAAAAAAGAGTTTCTAAATGATTCAAGCCCATGGAAAAATCTACTATGATCATTTTGTGGATGACATTTTTGTCCTTTGGAAAGGCAATATAGATGAATTAGTGTAATTTCTCAGCTTCATCAGTGAGAGCACTGTTTTTCTGGAGTTCAAGGTTCTATCATCTAAAGTGAAAGTTGAATTTTTGGATGTAGAAATCCATTTATATCCCATTAATGGGATTAGTACGAAGGTCTTCAGGAAACCAACATGGAGAAATCACTATTTACATCGACAAAGCATGCATCCTAGTCATGTCTTTTCCAACATATTTGAAAACCAAGTCCTAAGGATATCACGTTTATGTACTAACAAAGAGGAGTTTGCCAGACAGTGTGAAAATTTACATGCTAATCTCAAAGCAAGAGGTTATAAAGACAAGAATCTCAGCAAAAGGAATGATTGATAAAGTCTCAGAGAGATGAAAGGACGACAATACTTTCTGGAGTCTCATAGGAGAACTATCTAGATTAAATCGAAAGAGGAGAAACAATTCCAAACTTAACTGTGTCCTTACCTATAGCACAGATAACAGACAAGTTTGTTAGATAGTAAGAAGATTCTGGCCCATACTTGCCTATGATGCTAAGTTGAGAGATATTTTAGGTGAAACTCCAAGCTTTATGTATAAAAATAAGAAAAACATAAAGAGACTTTTATGTAGTAAGGATGGCTTCCCTCATAAGACTCTCTCTGTACCCAAATGTACCTTTAAATGTTTCAGGTGTAGAGCATGCCCATTTATTAATAGTTCCAACACTTTTCAGCATCCAATAACTGAACAAAATTAACCATTTTGGAGTTTATGCCAATTTTAACACTCAACATTTGATATATTTGGCAACTTGCTCCCATTGTAATGTTTTCTACACTGGCAAGATGGATCAACGTTTTAAAGATCACATTTTAAGACATCTCAGAGATATACGTATCTCTGATCCCAGCAATGCATTGGCAGTACACCTTTCTAAGTATCCATCACATAAATTCATGTTCCAAGTAATAGATGTCGTTAATCAAACTTTGAGATGTGGGGACACCATGAATTGAAGAAAGTAAGAGAAATTAGCTGGATCGTGAATTTGAGAGCAAGTTATATGCCTGGACTCAATACCATGATCCTGCTGAAACCCTAAAAAACAGAAGATGTACTGTTGGCCATTAATCTGGAAATCATAGGCAATATAGTACTCCCTACCCCTCCCCTTTTTAAGGAACCACGCAGGATTCACTGGATAAAGAAGTTTGATCAGGTAAAGATCTAATATCAGTTTGGATATATACAGATAGGAATGACCAAGAACTTGAAATGAAAATCTAATAATAAGTGAGGGGATAGTGTCTTGTCCAATGAAAGAGGAACTGCCATAGGTTCATAGGTAGGTACTAGGCTATTGGCCCTAGGGCCTATATAAGCCTAGCCAAAAAAGGTACCCTGGCTTTTGCCACCCAAGAAAATTATTTACCTGTGCCCCTGTCGATTCGAGCCACCGAAGTGATCCCCGGGGTAAATTTCCTATTTCCCATCCAATCATCAAGATTTTTCTTGAAGAGTGCTAATGAGGAGCTCTGTTTGACATAGATAGGTAGTCTGTTCCAGAGTATGGGAAGTTTCTAGGACAGGAATCTATCCCTCCATCATATTCTGTTTATTGTGGTGACAAAGTTTAGGTCCCTACAGTGTGTTGCTCAGAGGGATTGGGATTTCTTTAAGTGGAGCATGTCCAACAGCTCTAGGTTTGACATAGCTTTGTAAGTTAGGCAGAAATCACCTCTGAGTAGGTGATATGCGATGGAGTAAAGCTGGAGTTTTTTGAGACGGTCTGCGTAGGGCATCTGTTTGAGGCCAGTAACCCTCTTTGTGAGGTATTTCTGTGGCCTCTCCAGTTGTTGTAGATGTCTTGTGAGGTACATACCAAAAGGGGTGCTGTACTGTTTAATAGGTCTAATGATTGATGAGTAGAGGGGAACAATGTCCTATTTTTTTCTGGATGAGAAACCTTTTGTGATGAGGCGTGCCATGTAGAAGGATTTCCTGACCACTGTGGTGATGTGATTATCAAAGGAGAGACAACTGTCCACCTGTGTCCCAAGGTCTCATCACATTTTCAGTGTTAAGTACACTACCACCTATGTGGTAGTTCATGGGTACAGAGTTTTTACCAAAGGGGATGACAATGCACTTTTTGGCATTGAGCTTCAGGCCATGGCTTTGCCACCAGGCATCTGTCTCAGTGAGGCCCTTTTGTAGGATGTCCATCTGAATGTCTATTGATTCTATACAATTGGATTATTGTTATCTGCATTTAAGCTGTTGCTTTTAGCGATGGCTAATATCCACTAATATTGGTAGACATGAAGCCTAATTGATAGTTTGTTTGTACCTTTACTGAATGAATGCTTCTTTATCAACCGTGTATCATTCATGTATACAAAGAGGCTTGAAAGCTTAAGCGGTGGCTATACACAAGGAAGACTTGGCTTGACTTAGCGAGCTTGTTGCACCTACATCACTTTATTAAGGATTTCAGCCTTAAACTTAATGTGTCATATAGGATGGGCATTGGAGATTCATATGAGCTGTGCTCAACTCTGCTATATGAATCCTTTCTCTGAAATTCTGTCCATAAGTTTTACTTCTCGACGACAAATTAATTTATGAGTGTATGCTTATAGCAATGAGTTTGACATGGTGAAGCAGCATGACTACCAATGGTAAGAGGGAAAAAAGTGCCTTGTCCAATGAAAGTGGAGCTATTATATCATTGTCTATTGGTTATTTAAAAGGATAAAATCACTACAATTGGACTACTATTAATTGGACACAAACAATAGCAGTACAGTGATTGCTAATCTACGATGGTTAGTTTGTTCTTTCACTGAACTATTGCTTATCCACCAACTATGTATTACTCATACTTAAGAGAAGCCAGAATGCTTAAGCGGTGCTTAAGCGTAAGAAAAACCTTGCTTGACTAAGCAAGCCAGATGTATTTAATGTAATTTTATAAAGAGTTCTAGTCATATGCATAATACGTTGTGTAGGATGGGCATTGGAGATTTATGAGCTATGCTATGGAAAAGAAGCTATCAAAATAATGTAGATTAGCTATAGATTTATGGTAGGATAAAACAAACTTTCCATTTAAGAAAGCGTGATTGTGGAACACATTTTTTATCGAACCATTGACCCTAGAAAACATTCCAGATACAACTGAAGGTAAAGGAGTCGTTCCATTAAAGAGAACTAATCACTGAATTGAGGCAGATTGTTAGCAATCCACTATCCTAAGTGCGATAGTGGCTGTTAGTATGATGAATATATTCTTTTACTGAACTAAAGTCACTACAGTAAATGAGCCTCTCTGAAAAGTTATGACCAATGAGTTTTTTGCATGTTTATCGAAAGAGAGCAGTCTGATAATACAAATACCATGAATGGTAAAGAAAAATATTGGATGTAAGTCCAAGAGGAAATAGCTGATGGCAATGAGCATGTATGAACAGGAAAGAGTTACTTAATGATCGATCACGTACTATTTGGAAGTGGTACAGATCTTCGCTTACATTAACAGTTCTCAGCCCATTTTATAATACACCACATTTTATAATACACCACAATTAGTAAGAGCATTCATTTTCCCTGATTACTCCAGCCTTGGAATATCTAACCATTTACAAGAGATTTGCTAGCCTACGCAATATAGCAACAGAGTGCCATGATTGGATGAAAGTTGGGAAGGAGGCTATATGATTGGAGAAAATGATTTACCAGTAACAATGAGTTACCTAATGGATTATGATTTGCTTAATGGAAGCTCTTGATATGATGACTGAGTATGATGGTTGGATGATGGTAGAATTTGATGACTGGACATGATAGTACGTCTTTGCCAATAACAATTAAATATACTTTGGGCTACTATTTCCCAATCGCAAAAGGGTTGAATATTTCAATAGGAAGAGACATATACACCTAATTTTAAAAATTTTGTGATTGGTTGCTTTCTAATTTTTAACAGAAATAGATTTGCAATTGGTTTACTGATCTAAAGAAGGCTTATACAGCCAAAAGCGCTTATTGAAATCTATTGGGATTCATTTTTTTCTATGGTTTTAAGTTTTACCTATTAAAGAGGTTTTAACAGTTCTTTAGCTGAAGTCCATGGTGGATATTAAAGTTTTCTTTTAACTTCATTGTGCCTTCTCCTTTGATACCTTCAGCAGTACAACTTGGGCTTTTACTGAGTAAACAGGAAAAAAGGTCACAGGACCTCATATGGTTATCCACGTGCACATCAACAGTGTATATTACTTGCAAGTAATCCTGACTATACCATAACACTGTAAGCTATCATGGCTTTGACATCTTACATTACACTCCCGGCCCTGACCTTTCCAGTTGCCCCAGTTTTGGACACTTAATGGCATAATCCACAATTCTCCATTAATTTCTGTGTAGAGGGGTGACAGTGGCCATCTTCCATTTGGATGGTGTGTGGATGGTAGCAAGTCTGTGTTTGACTGTAGTGTGTGATGGAGGTGTGAGGACATGCCTGAGTTCATGTAGGAGGCAGACTGTGATGTTCTCATGCCCCATGGGGACTTGCTGTTGTTGCCATCAGTCAACATTATGTACACGTTCACCATTGATGTAGGCAGGAGTGTGGTTGATGTGCATATCCCCCTGTACAAATGTTGTCGACAGGGTGCCACTGTTCCCTCCTATCCTGTCTGATGCAGGTTGCCTGTATCTGTGGCATGTGTGTATGAAATGTGCTTTACCCCCAGTGCAACTTGACATGTGTTACTACCTCAGACTGCGTACATATGTGGAGACATGGGTGCAATTGGCCTTGGTGGTTTGGATATGTCTGATTTCTAGTCATAGTCAGCCTTACAGGCAGTCACTTGTGAACCTACATGCTTGCTCAGATAGAGGTGGACTTGCTTTCATGTTGTGGTCTGCACCTGTGTCCCTGTAGAGTCACTATAGCAACCTATTATGTGTTTGGTGTCTTGCTGCTGTCCACCAAGGAGGATTACTCTATCGTTAGTGGAGGCTGGTTGTACAGGTCAGGTACTGCTGATTCCATATAACTACAGTGGATATAAAATGTACACACCCTGTTACAATGCATGGCAGTTGTGCAACTGAAACATGACCCCACAAAAGCGCATGTCAACACAATCCCCACCTGTGATGTGACCTATAGCCTGCTCAGTTCAATAGGGAACATAACATCCTGTCCTTTGAAAACATTTGGGAATTAATACTCTGTACAGTAAGCCAGCTGAATGTGTTTGCAGACCCTTACACTGATATGTTGTGTAAACACCTGCTGAGATGATTACAGCATCCATTTGTCTTGGTTTGTACTCTAATGTCATGTCACATCTTCACTTGGCAACGGTTGCTCACCTTCCATGAAACAACTTTGTTTCTTTCTCAATAGAATTGTACAGGCTATGGGTCACATTTGAGGTGATAAACTTTTTGACATGATTTTCTGTGGTCTCATCGACCTATAGCACACAGACCTGGCATTCCAACAGGGGTGTGTACATGCTGATACCCAGTGTATATGGATGTTGCTATAGCTGTTAGTGATAGGCATAGGCAGTGGGTCATAACACAATTGTACACTTCTCAGATTACTACCCGATAAGCATGCCTACTGTAGTACCCATATCAGTGTCATGGCAATGCAACAATCAGTAGTAGTACACCTTTTATTTTGTTGTATGCAGTGACAGTGATATTACACACATGTGCAGCATGCACATCCTATTTTCCAGACTGCTTGTGACCCATGTTATTACTTCTGTGCCTTTCAACTGAACATACGCATACATACACATGCTCAGGGGATACCTGGTATACGTTTGTATTCTATGTCAGTATAACACACTGTATTTACAGTCTTGAAGCTCAATCATATGTCTCAACCTGTAATACCAGGACTTCTGGGCATTGGTCCACATCACTGGGTGACAACATGGAAATCAATTTTGATATCTGTCACAACTGTTAACACTGTCCAGTTGAATGTTATTAATTCAATATATCAGGTGCAATTTTAACACAAAAATCTGCAACAGTGCTTTACTATGCTCATGTGCTATACAGGTATCCTAGATTTACAATGCAAACATGTATAATACTCATATTCACAGATAATATATGGATATGGGCAACATTCAATTAACTGGCCTAGCAGTGGCACAGACACAACTGTTTGACAGACATTCTAGTGGTTGCCATATGTGAGCTGTCCTTTCCCAGAGTATGTCAGGCTCCTCAGCTGTGACCCAACCTATCCACCTCTTACAGCCTCACATGTGAACAAAGCCTAACATTAGGGGGAGATATATAGGGACAGATTGTAGATATGCCTATTACAAACATATGAAGTTTGTAGCATGATACATTTTGCATTGACATGACTGTTCTGATGGTGGTGGGGTCTGAAACTCATGTGTATGTAATTACTTCATTGCTTCCATCTCCATCTATTTGCCAGAATAATATAGATGTTTGGAGGAATAGAATAAACACTATGAATGCTAAATCTTGACATTCTGTGAAGATCTGCACAATTTACAGATATGGCCCACTGCAGACAGAGCCAGATGCTATGTCCATAGTAGTTGTTCAGCAGGACATCATTACATCAAGTACTGATAGCACATATACATCTTTCATAATCATCTATCCCATTATTACATATCAAGTACTACATTCAATTACATGCTTACATGTTTCACTTACCTGGTTTATTTTTATGTTCCTTCTGTGTACAAGTTGTGGGGTAGGGTCCATATATATATATGAGGGCTACAGCTGGACATGTGTGAATCTGTACAGTCAAGAGGTCAGTGTACAGAGAACACTGTTATATGCCCTTGTAAGACATTTTATGGGGGAGGGGTATTAAATGTTTTTAATCTAGGCTGTTAGAACATATGTGGAATATCAGTAATATAACAGTGTAAGAAACTTCTCTGTGTGGAAGCTTTTCAGTCCATATATTTCTAATTAATCACTGTATATTAATCAGATCAGACAACAGTAGTAGAAGTAGCGAAAGTAAACTCATCTTAAGTCAAAACAAAACAAAAAGTAATAATAGAAAATATATAATTGTACAGCATTACTAAGTATTCGAAAGTAATCCAGGCAAGGCAAGCAGTCTGTTTCCAGTTGAAATATCAGTAATAAGAAACATAAAGGTATATGGCTGTACATTTCCATACATTTCACCATGGGGACAGTGGTGGGCTACAGCTTACTGTTTTGCACACAGTTCTGTTAGTCAGTGTGATAGTACCATTTTAAGTTAAGCATTGTTAGTAATGGATACATTTACATAGTGACAATTGATACTTTTCCCCTCGGGGATTGACTGCTGAGTGTAATTGACTGCTGAGTATAACTGGAGGCTGTTGAACTACATCTGTAATTAAGTGTTCATTGATTCTTGTCTTCAAGGCAAGTATGATTTTTTACTTTTGTACTACTTGAAGGCTTTAGCCTAGACAGGAAAGTATCTTATTTTTTGTGGAGTACTTTATCATATGTTTTCTTTGAGAGTTGCATAAATCAGTTATGTATTTCAAACACTTACTTGTTATAATATAAATGCTATAAGAAATGGCATAAACTGAACTAGTACACAAATAAACATTTATATGTATGCAAAATGTGAGGTGCCATGTCCTTTGCATTGTATATGGCTATGTGTTTTCATTTAATAATTCTCATTTGTAGGAAAGAATCAGACTCTGGCTATTTGAAAAAGGTGGCAACTGTAGGAAAAATGGCTGTTTGATATTCTGTGCACCCTCTATATATTCTCTCTCTCTCTCTCTATATATATATATATATATATATATATATATATATATATATATGTGTGTGTGGGTATATGTATCGTTAGAATGTTTAGTACTTTTAGTGCTTCCACATTGTACATTCCCTATGGTAGACTGACTGTTCTACATGATATGTTAGAGAAATCATCACAACATTTTAAAGCTCAGATGACTGAGTGGTAACTTGTTGTGGCTATGGTGTGCAGGGTCCTGGGTTTAAGACTTGCAAGGGCTGATTATTTTGTTGCTGGGCAGAACAAGGGCTGTTGGATACAGAGTGATTAAGGCACTTTTAAGCAGTTGTAAGCAGGTTTGCATGATTTTATGTGGCAGTAAGCAATGCTAACTTCCGATTAAATATGCTTACAGACAGTTAGCCTTAAAAGTGCTTAATCTGTGTAGGCATTGCTTAGCGCCATGCAAACAGGCTTAATTCTGCTTACTGCTGCTTAAAAGAGCTTACTCCCACTTACCTCCACTCAAATTTCTTTAAAAGAAAAGAAACAAGGGGTGATAGGAAAGTGGTGAAAAGTGGGGGATGCAGAGGGAAAGACAATAGGGAAAGTAGCTGGGAATGTGCAGGACAGGTGTAGGGAAAGTCCATAGCTGTCCATTTCTTCTACAGCAACAGCTGTGCAGATATACTGAATTTGGAAGTATATTTGGACACAACCCCCTGAGAGAGGGGTGAGGACAACAATAATGTTTTGTGAAGGCAATTAGACCAAATTACGTGTGTCCAGTGGACACGTGTGCAAAATGGACAGCTGTGTATGGGTTGAAATTTTTTTGGGGGGGCAGATTGCCCTTTTTTAAGGTGAGAGTGGGATGTTGGGGAAGGATAGTAGGTATATTTGGGGAGGTAGGTTGGGTAGGTAGACAGACAAGACAACATATAGGGGCAGTATATGACATGTGGGGGGTAAATACCTTGGACAGGGAGGAGTCTTTGGAAATCGGAAGCCCATGAGCCCCCAAATGGAAGCAGTGGGACTGAGGTCCCCACCCATGGCCAGTCATCACTGCACCTTCGAGGCTCCGAAAGTGGCTGTGCTGAGGGCTGAGTAGGAAGGGCAGGCTGACCCTCTAATTGCATCATGCAGCCCTCAAGCTGCTGTAGCAGATCTCCAACCTCCTTTTGGAGCTCCCTACGCACCAATACCCATACCTGGCTTTGGGTGACAGTATCCTGTCTGCATCTGCTCCCGGGGGGGCGAGCCCTATCCCCTGAGGCAGTTCTACCCAAAGGTGGTGCAGGACCAGGAGACGAGGAGGACCCAGGGTGGGTCTCAGACGTGCTGGGGCCCAGTGTTTGGCCAGATGAGGAGGGAGAGGCTGTCGTGTTGTAGTTTTAGAACATATGTGGGTTAGTAATAGTCAACACAATCCAGGATTAGTTATAACACCATGCATAGGTTTTCCCATTACCCCGATACAACATAACACATGCATATATGGAACCACAGTGGCCATTACAATGGCATGCAGGTTACATTGCTAGCAACAAGCCATCAATGATAGTATTTCAACGTGGAACATTAATAGAAACACATTTCAATATTTGTTGAACAGGACATATGTCCCAGCAGTAGGTTTGGTGTAAAACATACCCATTGATTTGTGTGTTTAGATTATTATTGCAGATATGGTGACGGGGAGAGAGATGTCAATTAACAACTTGTATATCCTTGCAATACTCACAACTTTAATAATCATTGCTCTAATCATTACTCTACAGGTATTATTACAATAACCTATGGCCTTCGTTTGGGCAGTGGTATGTTTGTACACAGTGTATACTTCAACCGTCTTATAGCTACATTCTGCTTCTCTTACCTGGTAGACCTCTAGGGGGATTATTTGTTAACACTACCTGGCTGTTTCTACACATATTCCCAGATTCCTAGTTAAAATTATGCACATACCTCTCAACCTCTTAATGCAAAAAGTATTAGTTTAAGGTTTTGCACTCTTATACAACCAGCTTATTGTACGTTTTTATATTTTATATTTTTCCCCTAACAGATTTGTTTGTTCTTCAATTGAGTTGTATGGGTTATAGGTCACATTAAAGGTGAGAAAAGTTTTGAAATGATTTATTGTGGTCTCATTTTTTATATCACAAAAACCTGGCATTTTAACAGGGATGTGTACACTGTTTATATCCACTGTAATAAATAATAATAAATTAAAGAAGATAAGGGATGGAGAGAGAGAGAGAAAAAAACATACCATTAGTGAAGTCACAGATGATATTAATACACAGACTGCTAATATATACTTCCACAGGTGTGCAGTGTCATTTGTGAGTACAGTGACTCAAATTATTATATAGATGATGTAGCACATACATACCTCTGAATCTGTTAGCATGGGACAGTATGGGCCAAGCACTAACAAATGCAGGTACACAACTACACAGAACTGTTTCACGTGATGTGCTCATATATAACTACCAAAGTGTTCTGTAAATAGATTTGCACATACAATGCATTCCAGGTAATCATTTATCTGCTAATCACAGATCAGAGAGATTGGGCAGTTGTCCTTACATTACGAAAAATCAAGACACTTGAGAGGTATGTTTGGGTACATTAAGTAGACTAGACAGCCATCATGTCTTAGTTGGCAGTCATGGAAGTAGAACCAAAAAGCTGTGACTGCAAGGGACATGTGCACATTATGTAACAATTGACTGCAGTGACATTAGAACAGAAGTAATGAATACAGCACCACTGCAATTATTTCAACATAATCTTATGAAACCACAATCTTGCTTTACACTTTATTGTTATTGCTCCTTAGAATCTGTGAAGTGCACACATCTGTCGAGAATGTAGACTTCCTTAGCCATATACCTTGTTCCTGGTGTGGGAGAAATAGAGAGCATCATGTGAGTGAAAGTGGGCTGCAGAAAGCCCTGAACTGTATTGTGGTTTGTGCAATACATTTATCAGGCAATTACTTTTGCATTTTTTATTTATTTCAGTTTTACAGTTGACCGCAACAACATTAGGACAGACATGCAGTGAATACAGCCCTACTGCACTTATTACAGCACATTAGTTATTAAACCACAACCCTACTTTATACCTTATTACTTATTGTTATTGGTATTGTTTGTTGATTATTGCACTACAGTTTTGTTGATTATTGCACTACAGTTATCAGAAAATATCTGTACTTGCCACACTCATGGAACATCCTGGCCAGAAGACCAGCATGAGACTGGAAATTATGAGCCCATTCAGCTGCAGTTGTTGGAAGAGAAGCACACCATTATGCATACCAGTTTTGCAAAGATTCAGCTTGTATTTTATTAAAGTAGTGACAACTATATTTACGTATCTGTGGGGTATGCCTATCCCTCACCTCTTGGACTCAGGTGTCCAAGGTTTCCCTCTTCCTTCATTTCAGGTCATCATAGTGGTGACAACACTTCTCACCAGTGTGGGGGATACCAGTAGCACTGGTAAGATCCCTGGCCAACTGATCCCAGTTTTCAGCTTTACATTCTGAGCCCTGGTAATCACTATGCAACAGCTGGGGTTCATAGTTAAGGACCAAGAGTCCAACAAACACTCTAGACTCCTGCACACTCCACCTCTGTACCCAAAAGCATGCTGCCTCACCAACGCCACCAGGCATACCAAAAGGTTAATGAGATTCCAATGAATGCTGCAGAATTCCCACCTATTGCCCTGAATCTAGAGTGTTTTCCCACCCTTACGCATCATACTGCAACATTCAAAACAGTGTTGGTTTGCTTAGCATTGTGCAAACCTGCTTAGCAGAGCTGAGCTTTGCACAAACTTGCACAACAGTGTTTTAGTGAAGCTTAACAATGCACAAACAGGAGTGGCTGTTAACCATATTTCAGCAGTGCTTAGCACTGAGCAGCTTTTTCAAATGTAACAACTATGTTTTTAGATTAAACTGCTCTTTAGGTCAGCTGACACATGTCCACAGCAATAAATGTATAAAAAAGCTATGACTACTGGGGACTCGAACCTGGAATCTACAACACTTTAGGCCATGCATCTACCTGTTCAGCTACATGGACAATATGAAAACGAGTATACATTCACATGTACTACTAAGTTACCTGTTAACATTGCTGCACTTCATGCCATGCTGGGCAAACGAGCATTCAAAGAAAGCAAAATAAATGATTAATTACATCCAGTTTCTATTTTTAGATGTCTGGCAGGTGTCAGCTGTCCATGCTATCCCACGCAAACAGACATTAAAAGGAAAAAACAATTACAGTGCATACATATTTCTAGACTACCAGGGCACATTACAGTTATGTACATTATCCTATACATAACATCTGCCCAGGACTTCCCGGGACAATCCACATCCATGGGATGCTACACTGCTGTCTTTGTGGATTCAATGGCCATGTTTACTGTGATCTCCCTCAGTAGCACACCATGATTAATATTCATGGCGTGCTGCTGATGGGGCACTGTGGCCTTATACACCAGTACATTCCATTTAGGCTCTACACAGAGTCTGCACAGGTTTTATTGAATCCTGGGGATTGTCTACATTGGCTTAGTTCTTAGAATACTTTCTGCTATGTTATAAATATAATATATGGTTATTGTTATTCTCCTTAAGGAACTGCAGCCAAAATACCAGTCTATCCTTATTTCTTGAGCTTCCTCCTGCTTCATCATTATCTCTTTCCACTTTGAATTATAGCTTTCTGCTTGTGCCATGTATAGGAGGAGCCTTAACTCTGAAGCTCTGAAACACTCTTTCAAATCAGATAATCTTACACCATCTTGTTCTATTAGAAGGATCAATTTATCCCACTTGATGCTTGCCCTCTTCCTTTCACAGATAAAATCCTTCAACTTTTTATTAATTGCTATCCACAACTTCTCCTCTGATTCATAAAAATACACCTGGCCTGTATATAAAACTAAAGAGACTAAAGAATTTTTCACTGCTTGTATTGTTATCCATATCTGTAAAAAAGATCTTTCAATTTCTTAGTTTTTGCATGATCTTTCATTTAATCTCTTACCACATATCCTTCATAGGTGTGTATTAGGCTAATGGCCCAGGAGCCTTTACAAGCCTAGCCTGTGGAAGTGCCCTTGCATCATGCTGCCTGATGTAAGTTCCCAGTGCCTCTATCAAGTAAAACCACTGAAGTGATCCCCAAGGTGAACTTTCTATTACCCATCCACTATAGGTTCATAGGTATGTACTAGAATAATCAGCCCTGCCAAGTCTCGAACCCAGGACCCTGTACACTAGTCAAAGCAATGTACCACTACACCATTTGATCCTTAATTACCATAACAGAATCCTTTTTTAACCCATACTCTGAAGTACTTCATTTTGTTATGTTCTCATAAATATGGGTATTGCTGAAGCAATTTCTGTGTGGATACATTGTTTACAGTTATTGCCTCTGTTTCATCTTCATTAATTTTGTATCTGAAAATACTTGAAACTGTCTCAGAATGTTCCACAAGACTGAAATGTACTTTTCAGGTTATATCAGATACAAAATAATATCACTTGCAAATAAAGCCACCTTTTCTTGATTACCATACCAATTATATCCTTGACTTTGAGTCCTTTATTTTCATTGCCAGTTATTCTAAATATAACATAAATAACAAAAGGGAAAGGGGACACCTCTGCCTGGTTCCTCTTTTCAAAGAGAACACATCAGAGAAGAACCCCTCCACTTTAATTTTCATTTCCAGTCCCTCATATATCCTCCAAATTAACCTTATTACAGTATCAGGGAATGCAAATGCTTTTATTGCCCTTACTCATAAAATCCTAGCTTACTCTATCAAATGCTTTCTCTGCATCAAGACCCACCAACAACAGTGGCATTTTCTTACATTCCATTTCCCTATGGATCAAATAATTCTCTTTCTTTGAGACTATTTCCAGAATATTTCAGTGGGCTCTCAGAAAATACTATGAAATGTTACAAATGGAATTCACAGAACCACCTTCCATCCCCCAGTGCTGCCAACATTGGAGGATGTGCTTGTCCCAGCCTGCGGTTTCCCTGATGGACAGTGTGCTGCACCTAAGAAAGCACAAAGAATGTACATAGTTCTACAATGTTTAAAATTTCTATACACTTATCCCAGACCAGCCTCAGCAGTTATAGCCTTAGTTAATCCAGCTGCTGCCATGCATTTTATTAAGTCTACTCCTTCCCCTTCTGACAAGGATGATAAATTTAGAGAAAAAAGTGTATGCTTCTGCAACTTTAATTTTTAGAATCTTGAATTGTCAGTCTGATATGTTAAAGCTTATTCTGACTAATCATAAAAGTATAAGTAATGTTTTATCTGCATTTGCTTCCTGTGAGGAAAAATCTGCTTTGTGTTTTGGTTTCTTCTGTTTGTCACGCCACTGCGTGTGTTTATGGCTCTGTAGATACTACATCCAAGGCTGCTGCTATGGCAACTGTGTTGATGGGGTTTCCTAGTTGCATTCTCAAAAACCTTCAGACAGTATAAAACATTTGATTTTTTATGTGATTTTGGGGGGGGGGGGGGCTGATACAGGGAATCTCTCAGAATTTTCAACCATCCTTCTCTAAATTTTCCAAAGGTTTTTCTGCTGCTTCCTCATCCAGTTTTGGGACATTAACAATTATACAGAGACCAGGGAAATCCATTGGATTATTAAGTTTAGGGCAGATATCACCCCAGGTCTCAATGGAAGGGTTCCCCTGCGACCTCTGCTGAAATCAAGAAGGTTATTGTCCAAAAGATGTTAAGAGGCTATGAAGAGTTTTTTACTTTGTGGCCAGTAGGGTATTTTTGAACCTTTATATGCATAGATGCTCTGTCAATGTTTTGATAGTTATGTTACTAAAATTTTTTCCCTCCCCCCCCCCATCTGTCACACATACTTTTGATTTATTTATTCCAATAATGGATATGAATATGAATGGCTTTGTTTTGAAATGCCGTACTGTTTTATGATGGTGTATAGGAATTTTATATATGACTTTTTACATGATATTTTTAATGAGCCATGTACCTTTAAATAATGGACAGGATTTTGGCGCCATTTTGGCTTTTTAAACTGATGTTTACAGACAGTTTAGTTGTATAGGTCTGAAGAAGCTCATGCGAAAGCGCTCACCTCTTTTATTAATAAACCTGCTTTTACATACCTCGCCTGCACTTGGATTATTTACATCATTGGCTATTGGATTTAGGAGCTACTTGTGATTTAAATGAGACTGCAATCCTCCATTGTTTTGCTCAGCGGTGTTTGTTTTCAACTATTTATCTTTGAGCTTGTTGCTCCGTTGAGCATTCACTCCACTGGTCCTCTTTATTCATTATAGATTCTTAGAGCTTATCTGAACCAGTGGAGGCATGATTGGAGGAGATTCGACCTCTATTGAGCTGCCGTATACTCCATCTAGCACCAAGGAAGTACCGATGACATCATGTCCGTCTTTGGACCGTTTTGCAGACTGCTTAGCACTGGAATGAATCCATTGGCGTCATTCGTAGAAGAGGATGTTGGCTCAGCCCAACTAGTACCTTGGATTATGATCGTGAAGGGCTAAATCGAGCAGTGGAACGGTTGGAGCAGGATTTGTTCAAACTAAAGCGCATGCAAACCCAGAGACAGCATTTCGAGGTTTGCTTACAGCGCCGGCTGGTGCCCAGAGGACTAAGGGTATTGAAGATGCCGACAACTGGCACCCTCTACCCGGAGCTATTGTATGATTGGCAACAGCTTAATATTGAGGTAAGCCTCAAATATTTGAAACTTATGAATGCTTTTTTTCTCCCGTTAGAGGAGAAACTTAAAGAAGATGTCAGGAAGGCGAAGAATGAGATACTCAATGTGTTTCCGGTCTCTGTCGTAGACCATACCTTATCTGTTTTGTTGGACAATGTTACGGTTTATGAGCGGCGCCTTCTGAATCAGAAAAGGGCCAAGTTGCAGCGGGACTCAACGGATTTCCGTCTGGGCAACATCTTCACTTGGCCCAGGCACAATGATTACAACAATACCAACAATACAAACAGTGCATTCCGTCAGGCCCCCGGAACTTGTACCTCTTCCTCCATCACCACAGGGAATACCAGTGACTCAGGAACACGGACCGTGCTCCCAATAGAGATGCAATCGATGTAGGCACGGTTGAACTTCCTGGCTCATGCCTGGACAACGATCACACTGGCTCCAACAGCAACATTGGCCCAGCCATCCCCACAGACCAAGCTGGTCGTGCAGGTACCGTTGCCAACGCTGTACCCATCGGAACGGACTCTGTGCTGGAGCCGACAGCTACCACCGACTTGGATGCCAATGCTGATTCAGTAAGAAGGGCTGAATCTTTAGTCAGCAGGGCTGAACCAACTGTCCCGCCTCTTGAACCAGTCGTTAGGAGGAAAGTTTCCTCCTATGCATCGAGTAGAGATCCTGATGGACGGGATCCCATTTCCCCCTTGGATTCCACTTTTCACCATTCTGCGGCCCAGAGGGATGGCAGACACCCTTTTCCCATCAGGGTGCCTACGAACGAGGAGAAGTCGTTCCAGAATGCCAAGGGAGGTACAAGAGGAAACTTTCGCGGATCGTCCATCCAACCGGACAATCAAGAAAATGTGGGAGGGAAGCATTAGGACTCGTGTTCAATTTGTCCAGTCATGTTTTGACTGAACATGAGTCACAAGTCCTCTCTAAGGGTCTCACTTTTATTCCAACCTCAGATAGTAGATACGAAGAGACTTTAAGAGACTTTAAGCTATTTGTCAGGAATTTGTCCCTGAAGGTTTTCTTCAACAGCACAGAGATGAAGGCTAATACCACTGTGTTTAGGACACCTAGTACATTCCTCCCTCCGATACACCCTCTGGTTGCGGCATATAGCAAACTGGTAGAAGATGAGATATATAGGTTGAATGGGTCAGAATCTGGCAACAGGAGAAGGAAATATAACCTCAGCCTTATACAACGTAGGGCCTTGGACTCCCTACGTAACAACAGGGAGATTATTATCCGACCCGCAGACAAAGGAGGTGGGATTGTAGTTTTTGACATGGACAGGTATAATAATGATATGCTACTAATGTTGGCTGATGACAAGTTTTATGTTCCTATTACCAATGATAGGGTGGACAGCATCATTGAGAGCATACGCTCCATATTATTTGGTCTTTTTGATAATGGTGTTATTGATACTTCTCTATATGAATTTTTCAATGTGGTTCATCCCCTATTACCTACCATTCAGGGTCTCCCAAAGATCCATAAGGATTCATTACATCCACCTCTTAGACCCATAGTTGCAGGGAGAGGGTGGTCAACTGAACCCCTGTCACTTTTTGTTGAGGCACAACTCAGACCATTGGTTGATGCCAATAGGTTCATTCTTAAGGATACCAGACAGTTTTGTTGGATTTCTACCAATATATCAACACTTGTTCTGGAATTGAAGACCTCATATGGGTCACCATGGACGTTCAGTCCTTATTTACGGTTATACCCAACGAGGAAGGTAGAGCAATGGTAGGTGCATATCTGAGGAGAACCGACCTCCCTCTGAAGTATGATGTTGATTTGATTCTTATGTTGTTGGCTATTATTTTAGAATCCAATCTTTTTTGTTTCCATGACAAGATTTTTCTGCAGAGGGATGGCGTAGCTATGGGCACTTCCTGTGCCAATAGCTACGCCAACTTGGTGATGGCAGAGTGGGAACATAGCTTCTTGTTTCAGAATAGTTTGTTTCAGGAGTCAGTACCATTCTATAGGCGTTTTGTGGATGATCTCTTCCTTGTGTGGAGTGGCTCTACAATACAATTAGAGTCCTTTTTTACACAGATCAACATGTCTGTCACCTTTCTGAAGTTTACTATGGATTGGTCGAAGACCACTATTCCTTTTTAGATGTCTTTGTTGATAAATTACCCTGTGGGATAGTCAACACGGGTGTTTATCGCAAGACCAGCTATAGGAATACACTGGTGCATCGATCGAGCATGCATACTGGCTATGTATACAAGAACATAGTGAAGGGACAATCAATGCGGATGTCTAGATATACACCCCTAGACAGTCATCTGGCAAGTGAATTAGGAGACCTTAGCAGCAAATTGAGGGAACGTGGCTATGACCACTTAGATATCTCCAGAGGGATGGCGGGCATTGCAGATCTGAGGATAGACAGAGCAAAACCATATTTCTCAGATGGTGCTGTTGAAATATCTGTGGAGAGGCCAGTGATGGCTTGGATAGCCAAGAGGGCGGTTCAAATATGGACAATGGAATTGCATTTCCCATTTTTACACCAGGGATGTAGGTACACTTAAAGATATTTTCTCTAAGCATTGGCACGTTTTATCAGTTGACCCAACTATTAAGAGCCTTACAGGTACTCGACCTAGATTCGTTTACCGGAATAAAAAGAACTTAAAGAGTTTGCTCTGCTACCCAAGGGTCCATAATGATCCACCTGCTTTGTTGGGTCCCTACATGACCACATGCGACAAATGCAATTTTGTCCATATATAGAAACCGACCCTGTCTTCCGATATCCATATGGTTCGGGTATTTACTACATCAGGACGAGGGGCAATTGTATGTCCAGAGATGTAGTTTACCTAGCCTGCTGCACAGTCTGTCCAGCCTACTATGTAGGCAAGACCAATAGGACACTGAGGGATAGGATTCGTGAGCATGTATACCACACAAGGAGAGGTACTACACATAATGCACTATCCAAACACACTAATGACAAAGGTCAAGAGCATCGTTTTAAGTTCAGGATCTTGGAACAGATCTCAAGGACATACAGGAGAGGGACATTAACAATTATACAGAGACCAGGAAATCCATTGGATTATTAAGTTTAGGGCAGATATCACCCCAGGTCTCAATGGAAGGGTTCCCCTGCGACCTCTGCTGAAATCAAGAAGGTTATTGTCCAAAAGATGTTAAGAGGCTATGAAGAGTTTTTTACTTTGTGGCCAGTAGGGTATTTTTGAACCTTTATATGCATAGATGCTCTGTCAATGTTTTGATAGTTATGTTACTAAAATTCCCCCCCCCCCCCCCATCTGTCACACATACTTTTGATTTATTTATTCCAATAATGGATATGAATATGAATGGCTTTGTTTTGAAATGCCGTACTGTTTTATGATGGTGTATAGGAATTTTATATATGACTTTTTTACATGATATTTTTAATGAGCCATGTACCTTTAAATAATGGACAGGATTTTGGCGCCATTTTGGCTTTTTAAACTGATGTTTACAGACAGTTTAGTTGTATAGGTCTGAAGAAGCTCATGCGAAAGCGCTCACCTCTTTTTATTAATAAACCTGCTTTTTACATACCTCGCCTGCACTTGGATTATTTACATCATTGGCTATTGGATTTAGGAGCTACTTGTGATTTAAATGAGACTGCAATCCTCCATTGTTTTGCTCAGCGGTGTTTGTTTTTAACTAAGTATAAAAAATTAGATTTTTTATGTGATTTTGGGGGGGGGGGTTGATACAGGGAATCTCTCAGAATTTTCAACCATCCTTCTCTAAATTTTCCAAAGGTTTTTCTGCTGCTTCCTCATCCAGTTTTGGCCCCTCCCCAAAGAGAGGACAGGCAAATAAGTCAGAATGACTAAGTAATGGACCTTGTCCTCACTCCACCTCTGGCACTCCTTTATCCCTTCCAGAAAGTTTGAATCTCAGTTTCTCTATTTGGCAACAGATTGTTTCAAACAAATTTGTTCTAAAACTGATTCAGCAGGGATACAGAAGGCAATGGGAAGAAATCCCTCCTTTTCAGAGAATTATTTCACATCCATCAGACAAAACCCCCTCTGCCCCCCCCCTACTGTGGCACATGCTTTCTAAGGGGTGTAATAGAGATAGTTCCTCCTTCTTGGTGGGTAAGAGGATTTTATTCAAGAATGTTTCAGGTGCCAAAGAAAGAAAATGCCTGTAAACTAGTTCTAGACTTTTTTTTCCTAAACAAGTTTGCGATGGTACCCAAGTTTAAAATGCTTTCATTATACAATCTCTTACCCCTTCTTCCTTGTTTGAGTTTTTGGTAACCTTAGATATAAAAGTTGTCAATCATCACATTTCTATCCATCCAAACTTCAGATGTTTCTTAACATTTTATCTGTCTGGATCACATTATCAGCAGTCTCCCTTATCCTTTGTTCTATCCACTGCACCAAGAGTGTTCAGAGAATATCTAGCATCAGTTACAGCACACTGTAGGCTATAGGTATTCACATTTTTCTGTATTTAGATGACTTGCTTATCATTGCAGAGTCTTTTTCAAAGTGTTAGGGACCACTCTCTTGAGTAACAGATCTAAGTAGGTTAGGATTTCAAGAGAAAATTCAAAAGTATCTTTTAACTCCATCACACATGATTATGTCCCTGGGTTGTCTGCTAAACACCTGAGTTCAAAGAGCTTTTCTTCTACAGAAAAATAAATAAATAAATAGATCTGTATTTAGATATACTCCAGGGGTTTTCCACTTATACTACAGTCACTGCAGGTAAATACCTCAGCATTCTGGGTCTCATGGCATCTCTGATTGTCATGATACCTCTGGCAAGACTCCACATGAGAATGATACAATGGTATCCGAAGTCTCTTTAGTCCCAGCACCAACTCCCATTTTCTTTTCAGATTCCAGTCCTGGGAATTGTGAGAAGAGAAATCACTGGGTGAATGTAAGAAATCAACTGCATGTGATTGACTGGAAAAAGTACCAATTTCACTGCTTCTCTTTTAGTATACTTTTCAGAGTAAAAATTGCAATGAACTTCTTGTTGTCTGATTAATGGAGACCATTATGTGATAATTACAATGTATGTGAGGATCAGTAATATCAAAATGTTGATGAGTATGATATTACAATGGAAGTAGCAGCATAGATAAATGCACATATTAGTGTAACTGTCTCAATTGTCAGTGTTGATGAACTGAATCAAACTAAATCTTCTGTAAATGAACAAGAACTGAAAACAGAAGACTGAAGACTCAAGACTTCTGCAGCTAAACTGAAGTGAACTGAATTTTGTCTTGATAATATAAATGCCTTAATATTCCCTTCTCTGTAAAATTCCTCAGTCAGCTTCATATGTCTTTAACCTTGGTTCCCATGACTTGCACCATCTAGGAAATACAGCAGTAACAAATGCACAAGAAATAAATACTAAGAACCATGAAATTAAAAGCAAATAGTTTAGTGGTTTTGTCTTTATTTGTACAAGACTTCATCAGAAAAGATCTTTACTATCAATAATTGAATCCTATTGTATTCTTGTATTTGAATCCTAAGCTCACAACCAACCAACCAACCATAATGGATACAATGGGGTCCGAATGGATAGATAAGTCAGCAAGTAAAGAGAGGATTATTGTTTAAATTGAATTCATCCTCGGGTCTTGGAGAGTACCTTTGCGAGGTGGACCCTGTTTTCACAAAATCTCACCAAGATGACACTGATAAAGAGACTGTATTTATATAGCATATATCATGGACAGAAGTAGGTTAAAAATTAAAAAAGTGAGCTGGGTGCACAAGATCCAAGATAAAAAAAAGTTCCCAATCCGTACAGGCACACTGGTGCCAGGACTGGAAAAAATGATGGTGTAGAATCCTCAAAATACAGAAACATTCTTATAATGGGGCCAGGCCAGACCCAGGGGGCAGATGCCCCACCACGTTGTAGAAGGAAGTAGTAGTCCACAAAAATCACAAAAACTGATAGGCCAAAGAAGAGCCATAAAGATGATAAAGTGGACTATTGAAGATAAGCAAGAAATTATGTGTTATTACTATTACGCAAAAAGTCCAGAATTTCCAGACACAAGATATACAGAATGATTAAGAGAGAAATTAGAGGAAAGAAAAATACTTCCACAGGAAAAACTGTCAGAAGCGTCAAATGAAAATTTGTGTACATTAATACAACAGCTTTGTAAAAACAGTATACAGATCAAGAAACTTTGATCTGTTTGGAAAAAGAAGCATCTGAGGAAGTGTAAAAATACAAACAACAAAACCTATATGTATGTATGTGACACTCAAATCTACTTTTGTTGTGCACCCATGCCATTTGTTGTTTAACTGTTGTACATTTCTGTGTTGTCTGTGTCATTTGTACAAAGACATACTTATAACCATCCCCAGTGCACTATGCACGTGTCAGATGTTGATCATTTGTCTCAATGTACCTTAAGAAGACTTCCAGTCCATCTTGCGTTGTGAACACATGCATATGCACTGTGTTTCCTTAGCTAGGGTTGTCATACTTTATTCTGTGCCTCTATTGTCTACCCCCCATAGCTTTGACTTACATGTTTCACATATACATGGCATCTGTTATGTGTCTGTTTAACTTTCTACATAATATCATCATTGTGCTGTAGGTGCGCTGGTACGATATGAACTTGTGTCACCATGTTGGGTATCATACACATGCAAGGCATAAGCATGCAAATTGGTGGTAACTGAGTATATTCCATCAGAGTTTATATTGTATTTGTATGCTGTGTATTACCCAGAGATTTATATACTTCTTGCCTATGCAAAGGCTTGCATTCCTTAAATTTCGTTAATCATGTATGTATCACTATTTACTTCATGTTCCACATCATTGGTGTGGGTATGTGTGATGAACCTTCTTTCTGTTTGGATTATGTTATGCCATTGCATGTCACACATCTATGTTGTATACCTGAACTCCCATATGTTTTGTCACTGGCATGGCATGTGTCTGACATATGAGTCCCATATCTCCTGTGTTTATGGTGGGTATATTTAATTATTTAGGTCCATAGGAGGTTACTAGGCTAACTACCCTAGGGCCGTTACAAGCTTAGCAACGTAATACCCATGTTCCCTAATTGACCAATGTTTTGATTACTTGCAGAGCAAAACTAGGATCAGCACCAGCTGCCCCTGTCCACATAGCCAGGCTTAGGCATAGGCCAACTAGGCAGCCGCCAAGGGTGCCGCTCTAGCAGAGGCACTTTTACAGTATTTATTTGGTGTAGGTAGACCAGGATGGGGGCATCGGGTGATGTGGGGGGGTGCCGTGGAGCCCTTTTGCCTAGGGTACCAGTTGACCTAAGGCCGCACCCGCCTGTCCATGAAGGACATAGGTGACACCTCAGGAGTGAATTTATGGTATCTCATCCAGTGGTCCAGGTTACTTTTAAATAGTGTCATTGAGTAGCTCTGCTTAACGTGAATTGGGAGTTTATTCCAGAGCAGCAGCAGTCTGTGTGAGACATATCTGTCTCTCCAGCATGTTTTAAGTCACAGGCTAGGTTGAGATCCCTGGAGTGTGTGACTCTTGTCCCATTTGATTTGCAGATGTGCAGCATTTCTATTAGGGCTGAGTCAGAGACTGCTCTGTAGGCCAGGCACAGGTCACCTCTCTGCAGCCTGTAGAACAGAGTACAGCAACAGGGCTTTCAGTCTTTCCATGTAGGTCATGTTTTGGACTCCATTAATTGTTTTGGTCAGGAACCTCTGTGGTCTCTCCAGCTGATGCAGGTGTCTGGTAAAGTGCATGCAAAAGGGAACATTGTGCTCTAATAGTGGTCTGATGAGTGTGGGGTACAGAGGGGTTATAACATCCTCTGGCTTGGATGCGATGCTCTTATTTATGAGGTGTGCAGTGTAAAAGGCTTTACTGATCACTGTGGACACATTCTGATCGAAGTTTAGACTGTTATCAACTTGTGTTCCCAAGTCATGCACCACTAGGTTCAAGCTTAGGTGGGTGCTGCCTATATTGCAATTTACAGGGCCTACCTCTTTGCCAGAGTGGACAATGATGGACTTTTCTGCATTTAGTTTTAGACAGTGGTTTTGTCACCAATCATTTGTCTGTGTTAACCCCTTCTGTAATATGCTGATATCTTTAGGGGACTCAGTGATTGTTCCAAGTTTACAGTCATCTGCAAACCTGGTAAGCCACAGACCATCTACATTTGCCTGGACTTCTGTGAAAGAGATTCCAAACAGTAGAGGGCCCTGCACAGAACCTTATGGTACCCCACTGGTAACTGTTCTACTGGTGGACATGGAATCCCCAACTTTGACAGTATGGGTTCTGTCGGTGAGCTAGTTGGCTACCCATATAGTGAAATATGGATTAATCTTCTAGCAGCTAACTTAGAACTGATGCAGACAAGGGGAATTTTAAGTAAAATAAAGCATCGAGAATGCCCTAGATGGGTGTTGATGCAATGTGATTTCTGCACAGTGATTTAAATGTCAAAGTGAAGAAACTCAATGAAGCATGGGTAAATGACAGGAGTAACTATGACTCTCTTAAGGTAGCCACATGCCTCATCTAATTAGTGACACACATGAATGGATGAATGAGATTCCTACTGTCCCTACCAACAATCTAGCAAAACCACAGCCAAGGTAATGGGCTTGACAGAATCAGTGGGGAAAGAAGACCCTATTGAGCTTGACTCTATTTTGGCACTGTGAAGAGACATGAGAGGTATAGAATATGTGGGAGGCCTTGGCCACTGGTGAAATGCCACTTCTCATCGTTTTTTCACTTACCAGGTGAGGTGGGTAGTGAACCTCACCAGGGCTCTTGCTTCTGGCTTCAAAGCCCGGGGCATCTGGGCTTGACCCCCTCTGGAAACAGTGTCAGATGAGGAGTTTGACTGGGGTGGTACACCTGCAAAGAGCAATGCAGGTGTCCTAAGACAAGCTCAGGGAGTATAGAAACCTCCCCAGCTGGGATAGTTTCTCAATAATACCTGAGTGGGTGATTGTGTCGAAAGCCTTGGCTAAGTTAAGATAGGCAGTATGTAAAGCCTTGCCTTTGTCCAAGGCTTTGGTGACATATTTGAAGAAGTCCACCAGGTTTAGTAAGCATGATCTACCCTTAACAATGCCAAACTGGGTCAGGTTAAGAGTTTGCAGGTTGCCCATGTCCTTGTTGATAAAGTCCATGATGATTCTTTCTATGACCTTGCAGATAAGGCTGGTTAGGCTTATGGGTCTATATTTCCCAGGGTCAGTTGATGGACCCCCCCCCCCCCCTTGTGCAAAGGGATTACAGTTACTGTTCTTCACTCTGCTGGACAAAGTTAGTCTTCTGGCTATGGTTACAGAGAGTGCCAAGTGCATCCGCTACATCACATTTTAGGCTGTTAGTAAGCAGCCTGGAAGGTTATCTCATCCCATAGAGGCCATGTGTCTGGCCTTGGAGACTGTGGATATGACCTGCTCATTGGAAATACTGGGGACTGGACAGGTGTCAGGTATACTCTGGGGTATAGCTTGTGGGGACAGGAGGGTGATGTTTGTATCAAATCTGTCAGCTAACAATTTGGCAATTTCCTCAGGGTCAGTGTGAGTGGTACTATCCATTAATTAGTTCAGCACATAGCTGGGTATTCCATTTTTTATTTCAGACATAGCTAAAGAATGCCTTATGATTGTCTTTAGTTGGGGAAACTAACAGCCTCATAACTAGTTTTACAGGACTTTACCAGATATCTGATTTGCTTGTTCAAGCTGTGGAGGGTATTCTTTCTCTGTTAAGTTTTCTCTTGTTCTTAGATATCAGTTTTTCCTTTTGTAATATAACCTGTTTATACTTGAGGTCCACCAGGGTGGCTTGTTTTTACAGCAGCGTGTGTGTACTCCTCTACATTGCTGGCTGTGTTAGCAGGGGATTTGAAACTTTTCAACCTATTGCTTAGTAGGCTATAATTTGTATTGGAGAAGTTTCTCATTTTTATTGCTGTTGTGGAGGTGTCAGGTCTGATCATTACTTCACACAAGACAGATTTATGATCTAACCTTACTAAGGAGGGCAGAACACAGGAGGTAGTGCAATGACCCCCTCCCCATATTGATGTGTATTAAATCCAGAACATTTGAGCCCCTTGTGGAGATGTAGACAAACTGTTTCAGAGCATTTTTATTCACAAAATCCAAGAACGTCAGGGTGATTGAGCTTGTGCTCATATAGATTGCAGACTCAATAAAAGGATAGTTGAAATCTCCCATGGCCAAGGTATTTGGCTCTACTCAAGCAAGTCCAGGTAGGCAGTGTGTTTCTGATGGTTCATGGTGGGGGACTTGTAATTAGCAATGTAGCAATGATGTGGAAGGGTATTTTTATCTATAGTTATTTGGATCTGAAGTAGTTCAAGAGAGTTGTACTGTTTAACCAGTCTCAAGGTGTATTTGGATGTAATAAGTATGGATACACCTCCACCTTTTGCTCTTTCATGCTCACTTTAAAGTCTGAATGTGTGGAAGTCATTTTAGCCTTGCAGGCCGTGGTGGTCTCTGCAGCATTGAACCAAGGCTCAGTGACTGCCCAGACACCAGCGTCTTCAAAGTGAGAAGAGCTTCCAGGAAGAGCAGTTTCCTGTTTTGACTGCTAGCATTAAGCAGTATAACCCTGAATTTGTCTGCAGTGGATTTATTTATTACACCGCCACACTAATATTTTGCTATGGTACTGTTGTTTGCCTTTTGCATACAGTGCTGGAGGTTCTTGTGTGCCCTCTGCTTTTCTGCACCTGTATTTCCTTGCCTGCATGTGGTCTTACTTGTTTCTTGGCTACACTTTGACTGCTGACAGCCTATTGGGTGATTGTATTCAATATCCATTGTGTAGTGCAATGTTGGTGCTCCTCAGTTAGCATTCTCTAACACACACTTACCATCAATCATACTCATTCTGATATGACTGTCACACAGATTTCAACAACTCAGCAATGATTTGTGCATTGGTACATGTGTATTTTTGCATTGCACCATGACTGTTATGCATTACTGTTCTGATTGTCAGTTTTCTTTCACCCATGTTATATAGTTTGTATGTTTGCTGTCTGTATACCTCACCTCTCCTTTATATGTATTTTCTGCCTTTATCGGTCATGTCTTGTCCTGTTATACGTTTATGCCTCTCTTTTGTCCTCCTTCATTTCCATGCCTTTTTCATTCTTTCTATTCTTCAGAAAATAAATTGCCCTTGCCCACTGCCTCTTTCTCAAACCTTCCTACTCCATCATACCAAATATGTGTCCCTCTTCATCCTCAACCCACATCTGCTGTTCTTTCACCTTATTTCCTTTGGTGTGTTTTTCCCATGTGTGTCTCACACCCATATTGTTAGCTAGTATTAGCCATGGCTCCCCTTTGCTTTAATTAATTTGTTTATTAGAAATTTTGTGGGTCAGATTCCATATATTGTGATGGTCTATTTTCTATATGCCTGTCTATGTACTACAATTATATCCATAGTAGTTTGTGGATATTTGGCACTTTTCAGACATAACGACTGATGCACATTTGTCTTCATACAAGTACTTTCCATCTATTACTGAAAGTTCTATTGGGCCTGTAAACCTTCCTTAGATGTAGATTGGTAAAACACATATGCATCTTACTTGTGAATAAGTTTTCCTGGAATACATCTTTGACACGACTGATTATGTTTATGCTGACATTGCTGGTTATGTCTGCTTTGCATTGAGGTATTCTCCATAGACTATAAGGTATTTCCATGTAACTTGGTTAGCCACAATTCTTGTGCAGAATTTGGCCCAACACACCATATTCTAAAAACTTCATTGAATCAGACCCTTAATGTCAGCACATCTATTTTAGATTTTAAATACTAATTTCTTAAAGAAAGCTGGTGCTTGTTCATCATGTGCCTTTTCTGAAAACTTCAACTTGATGAAATAGTGAAAAAAAAATTCTATTACAAAAGGCTCAAAGATGATGGATAGGTAAGCAGCATTTCAAGAAACATTTTACAAAGGAAAATATCCAAGTTAAATAAATGTTTATAACATAACATCGGTGATACGTTTTTCATCAAGACACATGCCGCTTTAATTTAGGAAAGAAAATACTTAATAAATAATTTAGCAAGGTATATTAATTACATATAAATCCTCAGGATAAATAGTGTACACAACCTTAATATTATTAAATTATAATTTTCTCATTGCCAGAAGAGGAAAGAAAACATAAGAATAATATAAGGAGAGAAAAAAATGCCCATTATCTTAAAAGAAAAAGCAATGCAGGCAATTATTTTTCTGAACCTGTCATAGAGCTACTGATGTTAAATAGATCTCTAATAAAACATTATTTGATTAATTAAAATGATCCAGTAATGCATTTTATTAAAATAAAAATAGATGTGTATTTGAAAAAAATGTCATTCCTTCATTTACAGTGTATTAGAAAATGATTTGATGCATGTCTCCAAACATGGGTCTTTGTTTGTATGTATGTATATATTTATTTATTTTAACTGTTTATACTGCAGTCTGCCTGCAGTTTATTATTTACTGTGCTGTTTTATTTTACTTGGTTACATATTTTCTGTCATTTAAGAATGAGATAATATATGTAATGAAATGCAAATGAATATGCTTATTTGTGTTAAACTATGTAATGGACAAGGTTGATGTGGCATTGTCAGTGCAACAAAATAAATCATTTCGCACTTTCCAGGAAAACTTAATCATATTTTAAACAAGCTTCTGAAAATATTGTCTTCTAAAATGGGTTATGAGAAGTGCTTTAAGTTATAAAATTAAATTACTAACAAAGCAAAACAATACAAAACTAATAATTTAAGATTTTTTTACTGTATAATCAAGTGTGGTAATCAGAACTGAAGGGTCAAATATCTATTCAAAATTACCTTACTTTCAGATGCATTCTCTTGAAAACTACTTGCCATAAACATGTTAACAAGCTTATCCATAACAGGGCTTCATATAATAGTGATACATAGAAAACAATACAAAAAAAATGCTCAAGTATGACTTCCTTGCCATGGGTTGCATGTGTTTGAGCTTGTTTTAGATCAGCAGATCCTGTTTGGGGATCCTGCAGACTACTACAGCACCAGAAACGAGAAAGAGATACTTTTTCTGCTAACTGCAAGTACTTTTTGATGAAGTTTTTAATTTTTGCTGATTTTGGTCGTTTTTATTACCTGCACTTCTCAGAAAACTTAAAAAGTAGACTAGCTACTTATTTCACTGTATTTCTGCCTGTAAGTCATTTTCCAGTTGTGCACTTGCCGTGCTTTATTTAAAAAGTTTAAATTTCTAATTTTTGCAACGCTTTAACTGAGTTTACTGTTCTGGGCTATGCGCTCAAGTGCATTAGCCTTTCTGTGTTTATTTACTGTATAGCTGCATTATTTAGCCTGCTTTAACAAAAAAAATTCTATCTTATTTCCTAATTTCCTGCCTTTTCTAAATAGTTTCCAGGCTTTGCTGGTTTCAGGACTTTAATTTCAGTGTTCAGAGCTATCCAGACCTTGTTGTGGTAGAGGGAGGTCCTACTGCTTACCTGTGAGAGTGGGAGCATTGTACTGCCTCTCTAACACTAGAGAACTGGTTTCCAGCTCTGAAATTGCAATTTTATTAGCCATTTTGGGCTGATTTCTATCCTTTTCAACTTTCTGGCATAAATACAGCACCACAGGGCTAAAGTCTGCTCTTCAACTTTTCCCTTAGAACTAGCTAGGTTATCAGCAGTCACACTAAAATCTGTATACCTGTGACTAGCACTTGCTCGGAAACTTGCTAAAAAGTACTGGGAAGCCTTCACTTGTTGCAGGCACTCACCTCTCCTTGGTAATAAGGAGAAAATAGTCATAGGCACTAGACAGCCTAGAATTGCAAGTACCTTGCCAAAAAGTAAGGGAAAACAGCTCTTACTACACAAAGAAAGCACCTAACCAGGCATGTCCAAGGGTCAGCTTCCGGTGATTTCTCCTGCCCACCTGGTGAATCTGAGCATACTGGGGCAATGCAGCAATTGCCTCGTACACAGACAATCCTCTCCTCCTACCACCAAACACTACAACCTGCGAGAGATGCACTTACATAGCCAAACTGGAAGCAAAGCTCTCTCCAGCCAAGATTGTGCTACACAGTCAAGAGGAAAAGGTTAACACCCACACAGCACCTCAAACAACACATGGTCCTTCAAAACCCACATCACCAAAACCCACACATAGCAACACAAAACCCACATATGGGGAGGCTGTTAACATTAACCTGCCCAAGCAACAAGGACCTCCGAAGCTGAAACGCAAACAGACACCACCCCCAAGCACAACCAAAGCATCGCATAGCTCACAACACCAGTGTCCCACCCAACAGCAGCCCCTAAGGCAAGACAACGTACCCAACACTTTAGTCATAGGTGACTATAGTCAAGCAAACTGATGTCCCACTCACCAGGCTGAACAAGGAGAAAATTACAGTTAGTTGCCTGTCAGGTGCCAGGATCAGCCACATAACACATGCACTCAAGTCACTCTACAACAGGTACAAATATGACTCTGTCATTGTCCATGATAGAGTGAATGACTTGAAACTTACCTCCCTGGACCACATGAAAAGAGACGTGGAAGAGCTCTTGGATCATGTAGCCCAGGCAGGTATGCCCCTAGCACTGAGTAGCATCCTGCCATCGCCCAGAATGATACCACAATATAAGGGCAAAATGATTGATTTCAATCATTGGCTAAGCTTCTGGTGTCACTCAAAGGGGATCCAGTATCTGTCTGCCTGGGACAACATGATCTTCAAACCAAGATGCTTTGCAAGAGATGGTTTGCACCTGTCGCCCCTGGGATTCAGGTTACTGGCTAAGGCTCTTGCCACCCCTATAATGCCTTTTTTTAGGCAAAGTTCAAAGGACAAAACTAACAGGTACAAGCAAGCAAAATCTGAAAGTAATGCTACTCAATGCTAGAAGTCTAAACCTCAAGATGCACTCTCTCAAAGCTCTCCTAAAAATGAAGAACATCAATATCTGTGCAGTCTGTAACTGAGACCTGTTTCAAAGCTCCAGCCAGCAACACTGCAATACCAACCTACGACTCATACCACACTTTTCGGCCACCAAACCAGGATCGAAACACTAAAGGTGGAGTAGTGCCCGTATTCACACCTCCAGGCTGGTTGCCCAACACAATGCATCTGAAATTCTCCAGGTGCAACTAACACTAGATAAGACTGCAATACAAACTGTAGCTTGCTATAGATCCCTCACCATGCCCCAAGATTCTCACTACACCTTTCTAATCATACTGAAAAATATTAAGATACAACCAAACACCCTAATACTGGGTGATTTCAACTACCCTGCCATTAACTGGGAAAACTACTCCTGTACCAACACCTTTGCTCAATGGTTCTTGGAATTCATAAATTCCAGTGCCCTAGAGCAACTAAATCATAGTCCCACCAGGGGTACCAATATTCTAGACATGGTCATTACAAACATGGGAGTTCGATGCTCCACACCAGTGGTCACCCCCTTGTTGGACAGATCAGACCAGAATTTGGCACTCCCCCACCTCCATTTTAGGAAATCTCTGTAAAGAATTTCTCAAAAGCCAACTTCATGCTTCTCAAGTCAGAAGTAACAAACTTCAGGACACCCATGGGAACTGGAAGTTCAACTGCTGAATCCTACACTAAGGTGCTGAATGAGCACATTCACTCATGCATGGACCGAGCCATCCCAAATAGAACCAAGACGCTGTCCTCTAAAAAACAGGAATGCAATCTGGTGGTCCCCTGCCATAAACAAGCTGTACAACAGAAGGAAGAAACTGTTGCAGAAAAGTGGAAGAACCCAGGATTCAAAAAAACTCCCTTACCAGCCTCAATAGAAAGCTGAGATCCCTCATAAAATCTTCCAAAGCTAGTTACAAAAACAAAATTGCTAAAGATTCCAAAGACAACCACAAGGCATTCTATAGCTATGTCAAGAATCTAAATGGCAATACTCAGATCTGCTCTGAGCTACAGCAGAATGGCACTAGATATACTGATCCCAAGGATATTGCCAATATCCTGGCAGATAGATTCAGTGCCAACTTCATGCCCCTCTCACCCAATAAAGAGCCCATCTCAATACTGAAAAAATGCCAAATTCTGGTAATTACGGCCACTCAGGTAAAAACCACACTCTCCAAAGCCAAGAATACATCATCCATAGGACCAGACAACATCCCAGGTTGTGTACCACATGAACTACAAAATGAACTGGCACCTCACTTATGTGTCATGTTTAATCATAGCCTCACCTCAGGCTTCATGCCCACAGAGTGGTGCACAGCTACAGTCATCCTACTCTGCAAGGGGCGATCCACTTTGGACCCCAGGAACTACCATCCCATCAGTCTGACGAGCCTGATCTGCAAGACGTATTATCATGGAACTTATAAACAAAGATATTGGCAACCTTCAAACACTGGACCCTGCACAGTTTGGGTTTGTGAAGAGCCGATCTTGCCTGCTGAACCTGATTGACTTCTTCAAATCAGTCTCCAGAGCCGTGGACAAGGGTAAGGTGGTTCACGCAACCTACTTGGACCTCACCAAGGCTTTTGACACTGTCCCTCACTCTGGAATCATAGATAAAATTACTAAACTGGGCATTGATCCCTATGTAACTTGATGGGTTGCAAACTAGCTTACTGACAGAACACATACTCTAAAAGTAGCAGACTCCAAATCCAGCTCCAGACAAGTGACAAGTGGTGTACTGCTGGGTTCTGTCCTGGGACCACTCTTTGTTTGGCATCTACTTCTCTGAAGTACAGGCCAACACTAAGGGACTCTGGCTTACAAAATTCAAAGATGTCTGAAAACTGGGAGCCATTATTGAATCCCCAAATTATGTGGATATACTACAAAAGGGCCTTACCAAAGCAGATGCCTGGTGCCAGAGCCATGGGCTCAAGCTAAATGCCAAAAAATGTATAGTTGTCCCCTTTGGGAAAAAACACATACCTGTGAAATAACACATAGGTGGCAGTACACTAAACACCGAAAGTGTGATAAGAGACCTAGGGACACAGGTGGACAGTGGTCTCACCTTTGATAACCACATAGCCACAACAGTTAGAAAATTCTTCTACATGGCACACCTCATCACTAGGGCCTTTTCATCCAGAAAAAAGGAGGACATTGTCCCACTGTACTCATTCCTCATTAGACCCATTATAGAATACAATGCCCCAATTTGGTATGCACCAAACAAGACATCTGCAACAACTAGAAAGGCCACAGAAATACCTCACAAAAAGATTTACAGGCCTAAAGCAGATGCCTTATGCTGACCGTCTAAAGAAACTCCAACTATACTCTGTTGCATATCGCCTACTCAGAGGTGATCTCTGCCTAACATACAAGGCCATGTCAAACCCAGAGTTGTTGAATATGCTACACTTAAAGAAATCCCAATCCCTCTGAGCCACATGCTCCAAGGATCTTAACCTTGTCATCACGATGAATAGAACATGCTGGAAGGATAGGTTCCTGACCTAGAGACTCCCCATACTCTGGAATAAGCTGCCCATACATGTCAGGCAGAGTGCCTCAATGGCCCTCTTCAAAAGGAACCTTGACGATTGGATGGGAGACAGGAAATTCACCCCGGGGATCACATCAGTAACCCAGCTAGACCGGGGTCCAGGAAAGTAAATATTTGTGGGAAGCAATAGCCAGAAAATTGTTATGGCTATTCTTGTATAGGCCCTAGAGCTGATAGCCTATTGCCTACCTATGAACTTGACAGTGATGCTAATTATATTTTATACTTTGGTTTATTTATTTATTTTTTTAATGGATTACTGTTTTTAGTGCAGCCCTTGGCAGACTGGAACAGTAGTATGTCTTGCCTCTGTGTCACAACAGACAAGTGCTGATTTGTGTTCTGTACACAGAACAGCCTGCTGGGGTAAAACAGAATTGTATCCATATGCAAACTTTTCAGCAGATAGGAATGCTGAAGTCTTGCAAAGAATCACTCATGGCATAGAACATGGTAATATCTAGCTAAATAACCTAAAACTGTAAGAGGAAGGCCTACATATAGATGAACTTGCTCATGCACACATAGAATTATATATTCTCTGTAACTGTCGTCCTATAAATAACACTATGTGGCAGGATCAGATAGCAGAGAACAGAAAAACTCATGACACCACCTGTACCTGCCTCTAGCTCTCTTAATACTCCTCATCACTGGGGTGGTTACTGCAAGGCTGACCATCTGGTAAGGAAGAGGATAGAATGCTGTAGTAGACATTATATTATGCAGTATTAATAAAGCCAAATGTCAGAAGAAGAACAATATTTATGAAAGAGTTACTGTTTTTTATTAACATTTTCATAAATGGCTAAATGCTACTTGCCACTAACTGATTAGATGACGATGGAAAGGGAAAAGACAAAAGCTTATCTTAATTTATTTTTAACAAATGTTTGTTCAAATGCATGAAGCTGTAAACATGCTTATTAATTTCATAATCTGAGTTTTACTAAATGTACAATCAATACAACAGTACCATAATTATATTACCATTGATTATGCAGTAAAACTGGAATAAGAAAAAGAATGAAAACCCATGTGGTAGCCATAATATTTTATGATAATAAAAGTGTACAGTCTGTGTTGTAGTTGTGTAAAGGATTACATTCATATGTACCCATTTAATTTATTTAGTTTCATTTAATGATCAGGATTGTATAGACTTTCAATGGAGTGAGAACAAAGTTGGTGTTCATATGTTTTATTTATGTATAAACTCCACTCCCTCCATTTCTCTTCCAACCTGTCCCTACAACATATATTCTTTCCCTTATCCAAAAACTTAAACCTTGCTCTCCTTCAGCAGATCAATTACCAGCTGAATATCTACAGAAATCAGTCAAATCCATTGCCTATCCCATTTCCATTCTGATTAACAGAACCATTAGTGAAGGACACATCCCAAGCATCTGGAAAGTCTCCCATATTATCCCCTTCATAAAGGTGGAAACTCTACTGAATTCTCCAACTACTGTCCCATAGCTCTCCTTTCACCTTTGGCAAAACTAATGGAAAAATGCATCCATAAACAAATGCTATACCACCTAATCCAAAATAACTTACTTTCCAGCTGTCAACATGGTTTCAGATCATCCCACAGCACTACTACTGCCCTCCTTTCCTTTACTGACTGTATTAACAAAAACCGAAATGCCAATATGCTTTCCTCAGCACTATTTATCGGTCTGTCCAAGGCATTTGATATGGTTAATCACCAAATACTTCTAAATATCCTCAAATCCCTCTCACTAGATACACTCACTATTAAATGGTTCCAATCCTATTTAGATAACAGACAACAGGCGGTACTTTGGCACAACACTCTATCTACCCACCTGCCCATTAACATTGGCGTCCCTCAAGGGTCCATATTAGGTCCTCTTCTTTTCTCCATATTTATCAATGACCTTCATCTAGCAATCCCCCAAGCTACATGCATTCAATACGCCGACAATTCTACACTTATATGCACAGCCACATCCACTTCTAAACTTCACTCCCTTACCCAAGAAGTATTTAATATAGTAGAACAATGGTTTACGCAACATTGCCTTCTGTTGAACCCAAAAAAAACCTAAACTGCTCCTTTCCAATCCTACTCGTAAGACCGTCCCAATAGATTTCTCAGTTACATCCACTAATAGTACTCCCATATCACCTGATCCAACTACCAAAATACTTGATATTACCATAGACCACAATCTTAACTTTGACACCCATATCAACAATACTGTAAAAACCGTTAACAAAAAAACTAGGTCTCTCTACAGAGTCAAACCCTTCCTTTCACCAACAGTCAGAATAACTATTGCTTATACCCATCTAATCTCTACACTACTCTATGCCTCAACCATATTTACTAATTTATCTAAAAATAACCTCACCAACAGGAAATTTCCTAGAATAACATTGTCAGGTTTGCTACTGGCAACCCATTCAGAACTCACCACTGCTATAATCGTAAGCAGTTTGGATGGCTAGAAATTCAGAATCTGCTTAAATTCCACCAACTAACCATTGCCCATAAGACTCTTTGCCAACCTTCCAGTACTCCTATACTAACTACCCTCATCATTCCCTATAAGAGTCTGAAATCCTTGCGCTCATCACACAAACTTCTTGTAAACACCTCTACATCTAATAACAGGGCTGGGGACTCTCTTTTCAGTAATACTGTTGGAAAACCCTGGAATCTTCTCCCCAGTGAACTTTCCTCAGTTTCCTCCACGTCTCTTTTCAAAAACAGACAAACTTTTCCTAAGAACACACTGGTTATGCCCCTGTACTAAACCTGACTAATCATTTTTCTACTTTTTCTACTCATAACAGGCACTGCCTACCAACTACTTCCCTACAACTAGTTCTACTTTCCTTACTTGCCACTTTACCTTTTTCCTATTCCTTACCCTTCTTTTCATCCCCTAAGCTCACTCATAGTGTGACAACTCTTTATTTATATAATTACACAATATGCCTATTTTATTTTAACTTTCTGTATTCTACCTGTAATTTGCACTGTACCTGCCTACTGCACTGCAAAGTATTTCTGCCCTCTCTGTAATTTTTCCATTGTACCTGCCTTTGGCACTGTGAAGTATTTCTGTCCTCTGATTTTTTTCTGGGTTAACTTCTAATGTTCTTTGTAAATATAAATGTATTATTTCCTCTTATCCCAGACCTTATCTCCCAGACTATAGTATATTATTAGACCTTTATTTTTTAGTATTGTACCTGAATTTTGAAATGGGAGGTATTTAGACCTCCATGATAATTTCGGTATTAATCTGTAACATAATTGTATGTGAAAATGTTTTTTGTTATTTTTTGAAAGGAGCTTATCTCGCCGGGCCTCTACTGAAAATGGACATGTATCCAGTTAGACTAGCCCGGTCAACAAATGTAAAATAAAATAAAGTACAACATTAAGCAACTCAAATTTTAGCTTAGTAATTTTCTCAGACTGCAGTACTTACCTTATTTCAGCATAAATGAATACTAGAATGCATACATTCATGAATTAAGAAGTCAATAAATACATCATAGATTCACATGTTCTTACGAGTCTGTAGACCATAGAGGATATTTAGAAGCCTATTTTTGCATTCCCATGAAGATTTTTCCCCTTGCGTTTTAAATATGAAGTAACCCAGAGCAGTGGAACACTTATGTTACCTCCTTTCCATAAGGGACAAGAGTGCTTCTCCTGGAATAAAGTTTTGGATTCACATCCATTTGTCCAGATTATGTTTGGATAGAGTAAGAGAAAAATTTTGCTTTATGTGGAGAGGAGGATGTTTCCAAAGAAGTGAAATTATCCGTGATACAAATGTACCCCTTTACCTTGTTCTATTTATGTTACCGAAGAGGTTATGTTCACTTGAGTGGGTGTTTATGCCACCATTGGAATTGCAGCTGCACATTAGGTTTGAGCCGATAGGATATGTTGAGGATTTCTATGTAAGGCAGAGGTCATCCCTCTGAATCCTGAATAATACCAAGAATAGTGGCAAGGCTTTGAAATGATCAGTAGTTCTTATGATTTAGGATCTTGATTTTCTTGGTGAGAAAGCGCTGCAGCTGTGGGCATTCAAGTTGCATCAAGTGTTTGGACAAGTACATGTCAAAGGGGACATTATACCCAATGATTAGCCTAATAAGTTCCAAATGCAGTGGAATGTTCTTATGCCTGGACCAGGGCACCATATCCTTACTAATAAGCTACACAATGAAAAATATCTTTCTTAAACTAGTGTATAAATGGTAACCAAAGGACAGTTTGATGTCTGCATAAGTTCCCATGTCTCTAAGTACTGGACTGATCTTCAGGAATGAGTTATCAATGTGATAGTTGCAGAGGATACTATTATACAGTGTTTGGCATTTAGTTTCTAATCCATGGGGTTTTGACACCAGCAATTTGATTATGAAAGGCCCTCTTGGAGTATCTTGGTGTCCACTGGTGAGTTAATAACACAACCTAGTTTACAACAAACTTGGTTATCCATGACCCTTAACATTGGCTTTGACCTCTGAGAAGTAAATATGACAGAGGAGTGGGCCAAAATCAGACACTTAGGGTATACTACTTGTGACATGTCTATTGGAGGAGAGGGAATCATCCAGCCAAACTTCGTGAGTTCTGTTTCTGATCCAATTTGCTATCCAATAAGTTACATAGGGGTTGACATTAATCTGGGAGAGTTTATTAACAATACGTGAGAGTGGAATGGTGTCAAATGGCTTAGTGAGGTCTGGATGTGAGGGTATGTACTGACTTTCCTCTCATTCATTGCTTCAGTAACCTTCTCAAAAGAAATTGACCAGGATATGACTTTGATAAAAAATAACTGGCTTTGAGAAAGAATTTGCAGATTACCTATATCTTTGTTTATTTATTCCACAATGATCCTTCCCATTGCCCTTCAGGTGACACTCATCAGACTTATAGGACTACAATTTCCTAGGTCATTCGATGCTCCATCCTTGTTCAGGGGGATGATTTGCTATTTTCCATTTGTCTGACACATACCTCATTTTCAAGACTGATATTAAATAATTTCTATACAGGGTTTGACATGTCCTATTTCAGGCTAGCTAGTAGGTATCCTGGTATATTATCTGGCTCAAGAGAGTATTGTTCTTGGCCTTGGATAGTGCGTTGTGGACTTGTTCTTGGGAGATTTGGAGCAGATCATAGATGCTGGGGAGAGATCAAGGTGAAGTTTGAGATAAATTTATCCATTAATAGATTACCAATGTCCTCTGAGTCTGAGTAGGTGGTATTATATCTCTGTGTAGTGCTGGGCATTATTTTTGAAGTTTCTAACATAACTAAAGAAGTTGTCAGTTTATCTTTCACCTGGGTGGGTATTCATACCACAATTTTTATTGACTCATGCATAATGAGACCAAAATAAATAAAAACATTTAGTATGTATAAAAGTGTAATTAGTAGCAGTTTCCCTTTATTTTTCACTAGTATTTTTAATTCATCTCCTGTTTTAGTCTCAAGCTCTCATCAAGAACATTAAAACCAGTTATGAATTACAAGCTATGTTATATATCATAAAATGAAAAAGCAGGCAACAACGATAGTCCATGAATGACTTTATTACCTAAAGTGCTTTTCGTACATACAGTGTACGAACTTCTTCAGAGAAACCAGATCATTAAAATCAGTTCACTTAAATACCCTACCACAATCAGCTGATACTAAAAGGCAACAATTATCTTAAAGATACAACACCGTAAACATGTATTTGTCCTAATGATTTTTAAACAGTATTAACAATTTAAAAATATTTTATGCACTTGTATCAAAAATATATATATTCATAAAAATCCACAAAATAAATTGATTAGACTGCATATAATATCAAAAATAGAAATAAAAATGAATAATAACAAATAAACTATTTCACTATGGCTACCAAAACAGTAACTGTCAAATCAGTGACCAGCCTTAAACCCCTGATACCTTCAATATAATAAACTAATAAAATAAAATAAAATTCTACCTATTAAGGCTCCTAAGCTTTAATAATGCCATAATAGAACATAAATCATTCAACCCTGGCCAATTATAAGAATATAACCTAATCTTCCATATTAATTCCAACCTTTCCAAGTATAATTCAAAAGGACCACCCCTAATATTAGAGGTTATTTGATCCAAGACCCAAAATTTAAAAGTATGTGTGGGATGTTCAAATACATGTTTAGCCAGAGCATTATTCATTATAGATTTCTTAATACTATAAATATGCTTGTAGACTCTATCTCTAAGCCTCCGAACAGTTTTGCCCACATAGAAACATGGGCAAGATTGGCATTGGGCTATATATACCACCATTTTAGAGTTACAGTTAGTTTTATACTTACTTTTCAAATCAAAGTTATTAATTTTAATATAATTACTAACCAACATGAATTTACAATACGGGCATGAACCACAATTAAGTAAACCTTTATTAAGGGTACTACTTTTATTGTTATTAATACTTTCAAGCAGTCACTTAAAATTCCTGTCCCATCTAATTGTAAATTTTGGTGACCTACCTACCTTTTCAAGTAAATCTTTATTTTCTTTTATTATATTCCAATTCTTAGATATTATTAATTTAATAAAATAAAAATCAGAACTAAAGGTAAGGGTCAAGCTGTATTCAAAAGGGTACGAATTATTTTCTGGTGGATTATCCAAAGAAGCTGGAAAATTTTTTGAAACTGATAGCCCAAACTCTGAGATGTTTAGATCATTATATCCATCTATCTCATGCCCACTAACTATAGGCTTGTAAAAGCCTCAATGTCTTTTATCAAGAATTTCATCCAATATTCCATCAATAAATTTCCTAGGGTATGCTCTTCTAAGAAACATACCCTTTAATTTCTCACATTCCTCAAGAAAATCAAAATTTTTGTAGTCATACGTGCAGCCCTAACTAATTGTCCTTTAATCACGGACTTCTTTTGATACAAAGGGTGAGCACTAGAGAAATGTAGGAACGTGTTGGAATAGGAGGATTTTCTATATATTTTAGTTTCAAATTTCCGGGCTGAATTATTCTTCATCAATAAAACATCTAAATAAGCAATCTGATTCTTAGAAGAGCATACCTTAGGAAATTTATTGATGGAATATTGGATGAAATTCTTGATAAAAGACATTGAGGCTTTTACAAGCCTATAGTTAGTGGGCATGAGATAGATGGATATAATGATCTAAACATCTCAGAGTTTGGGCTATCAGTTTCAAAAAATTTTCCAGCTTCTTTGGATAATCCACCAGAAAATAATTCGTACCCTTTTGAATACAGCTTGACCCTTACCTTTAGTTCTGATTTTTATTTTATTAAAGGAATAATATCTCAGAATTGGAATATAATAAAAGAAAATAAAGACAGGTCACCAAAATTTACAATTAGACGGGACAGGAATTTTAAGCAACTGCTTGAAAGTATTAATAACAATAAAAGTAGTACCCTTAATAAAGGTTTACTTAATTGTGGTTCATGCCCGTATTGTAAATTCATGTTGGTTAGTAATTATATTAAAATTAATAACTTTGATTTGAAAAGTAAGCATAAAACTAACTATAACTAAAATGGTGGTATATATAGCCCAATGCCAATCTTGCCCATGTTTCTATGTGGGCAAAACTGTTCGGAGGCTTAGAGATAGAGTCTACGAGCATATTTACAGTATTAAGAAATCTATAATGAATAATGCTCTGGCTAAACATGTATTTGAACATCCCACACATACTTTTAAATTTTGGGTCTTGGATCAAATAACCTCTAATATTAGGGGTGGTCCTTTTGAATTATACTTGGAAAGGTTGGAATTAATATGGAAGATTAGGTTATATTCTTATAATTGGCCAGGGTTGAATGATTTATGTTCTACTATGGCATTATTAAAGCTTAGGAGCCTTAATAAGTAGAATTTTATTTTATTTTATTAGTTTATTATATTGAAGGTATCAGGGGTTTAAGGTTGGTCACTGGTTTGACAGTTACTGTTTTGGTAGCCATAGTGAAATAGTTTATTTATTTGTTATTATTCATTTTTATTTCTATTTTTGATATTATATGCAGTCTAATCAATTTATTCTGTGGATTTTTATGAATATATATATATTTTTGATACAAGTGCATAAAATATTTTTAAATTGTTAATACTGTTTAAAAATCATTAGGACAAATACATGTTTACGGTGTTGTATCTTTAAGATAATTGTTGCCTTTTAGTATCAGCTGATTGTGGTAGGGTATTTAAGTGAACTGATTTTAATGATCTGGTTTCTCTGAAGAAGTTCGTACACTGTATGTACGAAAAGCGCTTTAGGTAATAAAGTCATTCACGGACTATCGTTGTTGCCTGCTTTTTCGTTTTTTGGAGTTTCTGTGGTTTTCTTCGTTATATGTCATATATCATACCAGTGCCTAGAAATGTTACATACCAGATACGTTATATACTCATTGATGCGCATCATCTGACTAGAATGATATTTCTCTATGTGATCTGAAATCAGTACTGAACATCTGATCCAACTCCTTTGTCACTCTGTTAGCACACTAAATGGTCAAGACAGGAATGTCTCATTTACTTTGCCACCACGTAATTCACATACCTGGAGATCCTGCTTCATGCCACTAGTTGCATTAGACAGAATTCAACAAGGATGCAGTATGTCTATTGTAACTTTTATATTGTGACTTAGGAAACCAAAGTGCAGTGTATTTGTATAAATAAAATGTTTAACTGTTTTGGTGCAATTGTTTTTCATTATGACCTTCAAGAAATCCCATGTATAAGAAAATGTTATAAGTGTAGGAAATGCAAACAGCTCTACCAACAATAGTTGCTTTCAGTACTGGAAAATCTCCACTAATGAATTTAATGCAGTGAAAGTACTATACATGATCCTATTTAGCTCAACAAGAAACATTCCCAAATGATACCAATCCATCTTATAAACATTTCTAGTAAAAACCCACAACCAAAACATGTAAAAGATGGATTACTGCAAGAGGAAAATAATAATAAGGAAAATAATAACAACAAAAATAATGGCAGCAGAAGTGAGCTAAAATAGCTTTGTTGGGAAAGTGTTAGACTGATGATCTCTGGTTTACTCACGGATTTTAGCTGAGAACCATGGCTAGGCTTACAAAGCCCCCCTGGAGTCAGAGTAGTAGTCACCTATGAATCTAAAATGAGTTATTAATAATTTTCCATATGAAGTCCATCTGCAACACAGATATCACCTACATTTTCAGCAGATTTCCATAAATCAGGTGAGAAAGAAAGTCTCTTCAGCACATTTATACTATCAGAAAAGGGGAGTAGACCTACTGACTGTACCTACTTGTTAACATACATGTGTGCACATGCCGGGTAATATAAGAAAAATCTAACAAGTTAAGTATTAAAATATAGTGGCATGCCTGGTTATACTGCAGAATTATCTATGGTATAAAAGAAGGATCATATTTTCTGAAAACAGTGTCACTTGTATTCAGTTTTATCATCATTAGTATACTGAATCTGCACAATAGCACAAATCAGTTGCCTTGCATATGAATTCATCTGACAATCCTTCTCATGGCTACATACCTCAGATTGTCAAACAAATCATATGAACTCAACAATGTAAAACAAGTTTGATCTGAATAAACAATGCAAAGAAGTACCACCAAATCACATAACCCTGTTTTTTTGCCAGTAGGCATGTTCCTTCCCAATCTAGACTGTAGTTGATCCCCAATGGAATTCACCAGACCTCCTCAGTCAACATTTATAGGAAACACATAAGTAAGCATAACTTTTCCCTCCCAAAAATTAACAGTTAGGGTGATGTCAACAGACCCCAAGATGCCTCTATGATTTTTAGGGTAGTGTTATTCACACTAGCAACCCCTGACTGAGGCTGATAAAAAGTGTGGAACAAAGGAGAATGCAGATCTGCTTTTGTGGTTGGAAAATTGAATCACCCAATAGTGAGGCAGACAGTTCCCGAGGTGGTCTACCTAAATGCCAAAACTGTAACTGGCACAGACTAAAATAAACTCGCCAAGGGACCTGTGCCCTTTTGCCTCTTAAAATGACAGGATTTTTATGCATAAATGTCTGTTGTCCCTCAAGTAGGAGACAAAATTTGCATGTGCGATTCTTTTTCAGCGCAGCAATTTAAAAATGTTGATACAAGTTTTATCTGAATAAATGATGCAAAGAAGCAGCAACAAAATCATATCCCTGTCTTGTTGATTATGGTCATGGCTCCACTCTGTCTGGCCTGTAACTGATGACAAGAGGTGTACGCCATGCCCCCTTGGTCAACATTACCAGCAACCAAATAAGTAATGGCAGCTTTTCCTTCATGTAATTAACAGAGTGATGTCAGCAGACCACAGGATACCTGATTTTTGGGTGGTTTATTCTTAAAAGTGACTCGTGAGAGGCAGCTGAATGAAGTGACTCGAAGAGAGGGTGCCAGTCCACTTTCGTGACAGTCCACCAGCAGGCACTTGTCCCCTCTTCATTGGAAACTACAGCCATACTATCACCACTTATGTTGAAAATACTATAATGATTCAATAACATATAAGAACCTTTAGAAAACATACTACAACTTTAACATAGTGAAAGCTGAAAACTATTTACACTAGTTTTGAACCTCTGTGAGATTTGCAAGTTAAACAAATCCAAACCTAAATGATTTAAATGAGCTCCATCTGTGCAGTCTTTATCCACATTGGCCAAGTCTGGATATCTAAGGACATTCATCCCAAGCTGAGGTTCTATTCTAGCCACACACTGATTGACAAATCATATGGACTCATCTATGGCTCCCTGCTTGATTGCTCTAAACCTTTGCAATCTTGGCATCATGGCTGATCAGATAATCATTACTTGATGGAATCTATTCTGAATAGACTCCAAATCTAATGCAATTCTAGCCAACAGGAGTTTTTATGAAAAACATGTTAAGTGATTCCTACCCAGGTGAATAACTAATCCTCAGTGCTTAAAGTCAAGTGCTCCTTTAATGATATTCCATAAATGAAACTATGACAAGTGAAGGTGGCCCTGCCAGTGAATATTAAAAAGTATTATATTAAGGATGAAGTCCTGTGAACAAACCAATGCCCAGACTGCTACTCTAACAAGAAAAGAATGTTCTATCAGCAACAAGGAGAGCCTGTCTGAAAAAAAAAGAGAGAAAACTGTACAATTAACAAAGATTATAAGACAGAAAAGCATTCAGAGATCATCTGCTGTTCTTCTTTAAAGCTTGTTCAAATTATTCCCGGAGTGCCATCTTTCTACGTTTAAAAAATGGAAGGAAGCCCCCCCCCCCCCAGAGAAACACCCTGATTGGAAAAAGGCTTAGTAAGCATGCTACTAACCTGGCTGGGAGTTATCCTGATGGTAAGGTGAATAGTGGAGTTTTGGGCAAAACTGATGAAACCATATAGATCAATGTTTCTGACCAATGGCCTGCAGGTTAAGTACTCACTCAACCTTCCTAAATGGAAAGTATTGCCCCCACCTTACTTGACTGAATTCTTGGCCCATATACTGACTTGGGCCTTGGAAATTATGATGTCTTCCCAATGCAGTTGTAATAGTAGCTAAGCCTCCATATATGTCCATCTAAATAGCATTGCCTACATGACAAACATATGAAAATCAGCTATTGATCGAACCACTAATATTAGAATCATTCATAACTTTTTGTTTATTGGATTCCTGGGATATGATTTGGTCCCTTTGATGTTTTCACAACCTTTAACAATTTTCTCAATTAAACAATGTGAATACTATCAGCCAAACCCAACAATTTGTCCACCCATGCTAGAGCCAACAATTGCAACCTCAAAGTGCTGGCTGCTTCCCCCAATAAAAGTTTGTGTAAAAGGTACTATATGATGCTGACCACTTCAAAGTAAAAATGCTTGAAAGGAAATAATTCACAAAAATCGGCCATCCTGGTGTTGGCAGCCCACAAGCTGGCAACTATCTGCAATGCTAATCTTGAACAATTAGACACACTGCCACACTCCTTCCGAAATCATGGTAGGGTCTTGTCATGCCCATGGTTCCAATTCTCAAAATCTGAAAATCTGCAAATGAGCTAAGGCTATCTGCTAAGGCACTGTACTTGCCTGGACTGTACTGAGCTGAATGTGACACATTAATCAGTAGAATTAAAAGCAGCAATAGTCTCAGTATTGATTGTACCAAGTGGGAATGGTAAGATCTTTTCTGTGATGCTGCTGCAAGACTGGTCATTAGAGAGGAAAATGATCTGTTCAGACTAGGGTGGTAACCTAAATGGGGAATATTTCTAGGAAAGTTATGTGTTTTCCTGAGTTCTTGCTAAGAGGACAGAATGCTGTCAAACACCATTGACCTTTGAAAAATTCCCCATACTAATTTCAGCCGCAGCATCTGTGTACAACTGCAGGGCATCAGAGGTGATCCAGCCTAACTGCCAAAAGCATACTTCATTATAATCTGACAAGAAAAACATCCACATGCGGAGGTCATTTTTAACTCTGTTGGTGACCCTGACCCAGTGATGTTTTGCTTTGCCCTCCTTTAAAAGGTTTGGAATGGATCATAAAAATATACTGTCTGCTAAGACTACCCTATAGGTTAAATTAAGGATCCCACTGAGTTCCAAGATTCTACAAATCTGAGATTTATTGATTGGTGAAAATGTATCAGTTTTTAATTTCAGTTGATTGAGCTTGTTTACTGATTTCAGTTGGTTGAGCTTGTTTACTGGTAGTTTGAACTTCAAATTGACTGTGTCAGTGTCAATGCCCAAAAATGTTTTTTTTTTTTTTTTTGGCTGGGCCCTCTATCTTGTCTTCCACTAAGGGAACCTCTAATTTCTGATAAAAGAAAATTCACTTTGCCATTTTTTCAGTGTCCCTCGTGAATTAAGAAAAGAAAAATCATCTAACTGGTGTGCTGCTGTCCGATTCTGTGATTTAAACCTTCCAACACCAATGGAGTGCTATACTGAATATATTGAATGTAGAGGATGCAGTAGAGCAGCCCTTTAGCATAATTTTGTCAAAACAGTACTTCCCTTGTTAAGTGCAGTCCTAGTGGACCAATCCCATTTGTGAATAGGTATCAAATGAAAAGCTGATTGGATGTCTAGTTTGTCTTCCTATGGGTCAGAGAACTTCCTGATCAGCGAGAAGGCTTCATCTAAAGAAGTGCAGTGTACTTTTGATAATTACTTTTCTATGAAATCATTAATTGATAACCCTGCTGGCAATGAAAGATAATGTATCAGGCAGAATTTGGGACTAGCTCAGTGGTGGAAGTTCTGAGCTCTTACTATGGTTAGGAACTAAATGGGCCTGGCAATCAACCCTGCATTAAGCTAATTTCCAATGAGATTCTGTATGACATCTTCCTTCCCTATTACTGAATGATGATTCATGTGCACTTTGTTATCTAAAGGAGCTATTGAACCTAAGGGGAAACTGGTGGAAAATCATTGTAACAAAAATTATGCTAAATACGTATCTGGAAAACTCTAGGGCTCTTCAATAGATACTTTAAATTTCACAGGGGAGTGAAAGATGTTGCAGTCTGGGTTGGGTACTAAAAGGAACCAATCCCTCTTTGTCCACATGAGGATCACCTTCCCCTAGATTAAAATCTTCTTTTGAACTTGTCTATCTGCAATACCTGACCCATGTATAGAGGGACCTATTGTACTAATTTTTTCCAACACTTAGATGTTGGGTGGTTATTGTTGCAATGGTAGCAAGCCTGAGTAAACTTGCAATGATAGCCAAGTTGCATTTTCCAATATTAAAGGCTCAACAATATTTCTGCTTTGGTGTAGACTCCAAGAGAGGAGTGGAATTTGCCAAGGGCTGTTTGTCTAGAATTGAGGATAACCAAATGTCAGAATGTCTCTCCTGCCATCTCAAAGTTTTATCTACCAGCTTTAGTCCTAAAATGCTGTTTATAATCAATCCTTGCTATGCCCCTCTCCCTTGATGTCACAGGTTTCTCTGATAATTAGGAAATAAGCCAAATGGGGTAAACTTGGAGCAAACCTCTCAATTAAAATTACCATGAAAACCATAAATATGGTCTCCCAAATATCCCATATTTTTGCCACCAACTTGTGCAAGGCTTTCTTTCCTAACACAGTAAGCAGATAAGTCAGTCTCTTGCTTTGTCTTGTCACCACCTAAAAGGCATTGAATGACATACTAAATCTGCCAAGTCAAAAACATTTCCATAATCTCTATTATTGACCTTATTTTGAATGAAGTTTGGGATGTGAGCTAATGTAAGAGACCCTCTGGTCTTTATTATGGCGAGGCATGGTTGATGACATGGAGGCAAAAAAACAATGTAACTCCTATAGGTTCATAGGTAGGTACTAGGCTATCGGCCCTGGGACCTATACACGCCCAACCAAAAAGGTACCCTGACTTTTGCCACCCAAGAAAATTATTTTCCTGTGCCACTGTCGAGCAGAGCCACAGAGGTGATCCCTGGGGTGAATTTCCTATTTCCCATCCAATCAGCAAGATTTTTCTTGAAGAGTGCTAATGAGGAGCTTTGTTTGATATAGATAGGTAGTTTATTTCAGAGTATGGGAAGTCTCTGGGACAGGAATCTATCCCTCCGGCATGTTCTGTTTATTGTGGTGACAAGGTGTAGGTCCCTAGAGCATGTAGCTCGGAGGAATTGGGATTTCTTTAAGTGGAGCATGTCCAACAGCTCTGGGTTTGACATAGCTTTGTATGTTAGGCAGAGATCACCTCGGAGTAGGCGATATGCGACGGAGTAAAGCTGGAGTTTTTTGAGAAGGTCAGCATAGGGCATCTGTTTGAAGACAGTAATCCTCTTTGTGAGGTATTTCTGCGGCCTTTCCAGTTGTTGTAGATGTCTTGTGAGGTGCATACTAAAAGGGGCGCTGTACTCTATAATGGGTCTAATGAGTGATGAGTAGAAGGGAACAATGTCCTCTTTTTTTCTGGATGAGAAACCTTTTGTGATGAGGTGTGCCATGTAGAAGGATTTCCTGACTACTGTGGTGATGTGATTATCAAAGGAGAGACTACTGTCCACCTGTGTCCCAAGGTCTCTTATCACACTTTTGGTGTTAAGTATACTACCACCTATGTTGTAGTTCATGGGTACAGAGTTTTTACCAAAGGGGATGACAATGCACTTTAGCATTGAGCTTGAGGCCATGGCTTTGACACCAGGCATCTGTCTCAGTGAGGCCCTTTTGTAGGATGTCCACATCATTAGGAGTTTTGATTATGGCTCCTAGTTTGCAGTCATCTGCGAACTTCATTAGCCAAAGACCTTCTGTGTTAGCCTGTACTTCAGAAAAGTAGATACCAAACAGGAGAGGATCCAGGACTGAACCCTGTGGTACTCCACTTGTCACTGGTCTGAAGTCGGATTTGGAGTCTGCTGCTTTCACAGTGTGGGTTCTGTCAGTGAGCCAGTTGGCAACCCATCTTGTGACATAGGGATTTATACCTAGTTTAGTGAGTTTGTCTATAATTCCAGAGTGGGGGATGGTGTCAAAAGCCTTGGCAAGATCTAGATAGGCTGTGTGAACCAACTTACCCTTGTCTACGGCTTTGGTGACTGCTTCAAAGAAGTCTATCAGGTTTAGGAGTCATGATCTGCCTTTTACAAACCCGAACTGGGTGGGATCCAGAGTTTGGAGATTACCAATGTCTTTGTTTATAAGTTCCATGATGATACGTTCCATGGCCTTGCAGACCAGGCTCGTCAGGCTAATGGGGTGGTAGTTCCCGGGGTCCTTGGTGGCTCCCCCCTTGTGGAGTGCGATAACCGTTGCTGTGCACCATTCAGCAAGCACAAAGCCTGAGGTGAGGCTATGATTGAACATGGTACTTAGGTGGGTGCCAGTTCGTTCTGTAGTTCTTGTAGAACGCAGCCTGGGATATTGTCTGGTCCCATGGATGCTGTGTTCTTGGCTTTGGAGAGTGTGGTTTTTACCTGTGCAGCCGTGATTATAGGAACTTTGCATTCTTCCGGTATAGAGATGGGCTCTTTAGGGGGTGAGAGGGGGTAAAGTTAGCACTGAACCTATCTGCCAGGATGTTGGCAATATCAGTCGGGTCTGTATATTTAGTGCCATTGTGCTGTAACTCAGAGCAGATCTGAGTGTTGCCATTGAGATTCTTGTCATAGCTATAGAATGCTTTGTGGTTGTCTTTAGAATTAGTGGCGATTTTGTTTTCGTAACTGACGTACGTGATTCAGGTTGATTGGAACTCAGCTCTTGTATACTAGTAGCCTCTGACTCTGAAGTATTAGTACTGAAAACATTATTCAGATCCATTGTAGAAGACTGTGTAAGAGTAACCCGCTTCACCCTAAAGACCTTCTCTAAAAACATGTTACATAGTCTAGTTCTGCCTTCCTCACGTAAGTCAGTTAAAGCTCTTCTAAATATTCCTCATTAGGATGTTTGTTAACTTTGGAAATTACCCTCCTTACCTCTATACTCTCATTACCTTCATGATTGTGGCTTAAAACTTGAGAAGGTTGAGACAGAAGTTGGGCAGACAGGCATGTTCATAATTGTCCCTGTTAGATTTCCTTTGTATTTTCTTAGCCAGGGTTTCCGTAGTAAGAGATTCTTCATCTGCACCATGTACAATTTGCTTCCTCATACCTGTGGATCTTGGAGATCCTAAACAGCTTCAATCTCAGAACAGTTCCTCTGCCTGCCATCAGTCTTACCCATTTCAACTTTAGTGTCTGCACTGCCTAAATATAAACAGAGGTAAAAATTAAAATCTATCACCAACTTTCTGTGACTTAACCTAACCTGGCTGGCTGGACATTAACTCACCCTGTACCCTTACCATTCCTTAATACACTATTTCTCTCAATTATATGGCTCTTTTAACATGCACATAAAATAAAATCTTCTATTAGTATTAATACGCAGCCCCCACTTCCTGTCTGTAATCCTCCAAGCGATCCCCAGACTTACTATATAGTCATTATATAATTATAACTATTGCTGTTATTATTGTTGTTGATATTATCATCACCATCATCATCATTACTTTTTTGAATTTATTCTAAAGCCATTAATGTAATAGCATTTAATAATTAAGCACCAGAACCTTTGTAGAAAAGACAAAACCCTTAATATTCGCCCCAAGTAAGCTACCTGTCTAGTAAATTAATATACTTTTTAGCAACTGACCTTTAGTCCAACATTACAAGACTCACTGAAATCCTGGCTTCCTTTAGACAACAATCATCCTCCTGACATCATTTTTGAATGAACCCATGAAACCCTTTAATTCCCACTAATTAGTATTTTCTCCACTAATAGAATTTCTAACATGAGTTCTTTTTTAAAATATTAATTCTGTAAAATTTACATGTGATTGCCTTAACTTCACCTTCTAAATCAAACTGAGGGTTAAATATGGACAGAACACATAAGACACTGAAACAAACTTGTAAAAACAAAAAAGAAGCACTAAGTCCCAGTCACACCACTTAGCACACAATTTTATTGAATTTAGGGCATTCGTCCATATTTATTAAGACTTCATCAGAATAATTATCTATAAAACAACAGGCATTTAAATAGTTTTAAAAGCAGTCTGATTGGATAATTGCTCTATTTAAATAAGACAGCTAAAAATCATTAACCAGACATTACATACATAAAACCAGTGCAAAGTGTAAATATATAAAAGCATTTGAGAGTGTATGTGTATCAACAAAAACTTGCATATAAAAACTTGATGATGAATAATAAAAAAAATAGTAAAATCTGCATTATATTGCAAATGCTGTTTTCAATTTTAAAATACTGCAAATAGAAACTGTTTCATTGAGACATGGGCGGACAGTGTCATTTGTTTTTAACTGCCATTTTAATTCTTTTAGTTCTAAAAATCATCAAATAGTCCTGCCACTCTCCTAGGTCCACATGATGAATAACTACAAATTAAAATAAGTGCTCATTGTACTCTGTAATATGTTCAAGCAATGCGTTCCTCTGGTCTTTCTTTTGTATATCATAATAATGTTGACAGATTAATGTCCATAAGCTTTGTTTTCTTTTTTCTTATATAAAAACATGTACAGGACTGATATTTTGCTAAATAAATAACGCCTTTACTAATACAATAATACTTTTCTGCCAATTTTATCACCCCGTATTTATTAAGGTGAAAGGTATCCACTTCCATAATATATTTGCATTGTGAACAATGGCCACATTTTATCATCCTGCCATTGCATTAAAGCAGCTTTCCTCTTTCAAGCAAAGATATGCGGTGGTGGTGCTGCGGTAGCATTGTCGCCTCACAGTTAGACGTTGCCCATTCGATTCTCAGTTAGAGCGTCTTCTGTGTGGCGACATGCGTGAATGGGCATTCCTTCGTTGAAGGTTGTGCATTAGGCCCGGCAAGCCAGCACGTAAAACTCTACTGCCAATCATTAGCGGACCGGAGTTCCGCTGTGGCAACCCCTGACCGGGAAAAGCCAAAAGACATCCTCTTTCAAGCAAAGTTTTAGAATAAATGTCATTTTATAAAAAATACATGGGGCATCACCCATGACTTTAGTGTATTCAGTGTCTGTCCTGAATAAACTCTGGAGGGAATTCAATAAAGTCAATGCAGAGTGAGTTCCCATGTAGGCATAGTGGCACTGCCCCAACATGGAAAGCAGCCTGCGAGAGTTCCAATAAAGAGAGCAGTAGGTTGTGCACAAGCATGCGGACATGGAAGTGTCCATGGAATGCAAATCACCTTTTAAGCTGTTGAAATCCATCCAAATGAGGGTGATTTGCAATCCAATAAGCAGAAAGGAACTGTGTAGGTATCATGATGGTGTCAGAAATGTACACAAAAAAAAGTGTACCAAAATGTACATTTTAAACAGGGGCTGTAAAAGCCCCCCAAAAAAAGGTTGGATCATGCACTGTAAGCATGCAAATGGCCAAAACTATGGCCAGTGAGTCCAAAAAGCAATGCACAAATAAAAAAAAAAAATAATACATAAATTACATTTGGATGGTATGCAGCATCACTCAAACATGCTGTTATGCAAAAAAAAAATTACTAATAATTAAAATGTTGATAAACCTAAAAAAAGACATTTGCAAAAATAATGCATGCTAGTGCCCTGTATGCAGATTGTACAATGGTAAGTTTCAGTGGTTGCTAAGGAGGCAGGCCTTGGAGTAGTGAAGTATCCAGGGTATATTCATGTAGGTATATGCAAATGAGCTGGGGTTACTGAACAGCAAATAGGGCCACTGTGTCCACAGATACAACCCTAGTTCTAGAACCATGTAGGTAGTAGTAGTAGAACAGGTAGCTGACAACAAAAGGGGGTGTGTCATGCTATGTTTAAGCAGACTGGAGATCAACAGCACCTGTTTGCGCTCAGCTAAGTACAGCTAAGTAGAGGGGTGTAGTCAATGCTGCTGATCTGTGTTTAGTCCCGTGTTGTGTGTTTTAGCTGGTTTAAGAAAAGCTGAGCATGCCATTGCATGGGGGAGTGTCCGAACTGCTGAGAACTGTTTATACTAGCACCGTGGGTTTGCATGCCATGCTGCAGTGCTCATCAGTGAAAGAATTTAAAAAAATTAAAAAAAAAAAGGAAATAGCTAGGGGAAGCCAATCAAGCAGAAATGACTGATAAGCCCTGTTCAACAGACACTGGCCCATTCAACCCCTCCAATTATATACCTATCAGAAGGAATGCATCATAGTGATCCAATCACACAAGCTGCATCTGCAGCACACCACTATAAAGTATGCCTACACCCTACAATCTGATTTTTCCACATACTCGCACAATTGAAGGGAATTTTAACTGACAAAATGATAGGGGCTGCTGCTGCTGCTCAGATCCATATGTATGTGCTAGAGGCAGAGGTTAGTGCTGATGCTGGCAATAGTCCCAGACTGAGAAGGAGAAGAGTGCTCAGGCCCAAGGTAACCTTCCAGGGCTACAGGAGCTGGGGATTGTAGACTGCTACAGGGTGAACAGGGACATGCTACAAGAACTCACTGAGTTCTGCCACCCTCAACTTAGACCCAGAGCCAACAGAGGAGAACTCATCCCAATGGAAACAAAGGTATGTATATCCCTTAGAATATTAGCTACAGGTACTTTTCAGAGACCAACTGGGGACATAACGGGGGTCTTACAGGCATCTGCATCCAGGGTACCCCACCAGTTCCTGATTGCCATGCAAGCACATGCCAGTGATCACATTTATTTACCCTGCACCCCTGAGGAGGGGGCCATCAATATGCATCTTTTCCAACATGTTGCACACTACCATGTGGTACTGGGTGCCATAGACTGCACTCATGCACATCAAAGCACCACCCGGTGATGAGGGTAGAGTCTACGTCAACTGCAAGGGGTATCACTCCATCAACTGCAAGGTCATGTGCAAAGCCCAGGGCATTATCATGAATGTGTATGCTGGCAGCCCTGGCAGTTATCATGACTTCCACATCTGACACATATCAGAGCTGTACCAGACATTTGCCAGGGGGGACATCCCATATGGTCATCTACTGGGCGATGCTGTCTATGCACTGGAACTGTGGATGATGACACCAATCAGAAATGCACATACACCTACCAAAGAATGTCATAATGAGGCACACAAACTAGGAACATCATAGAGCATGTGTTTGGGCTGCTCAAGTCACGGTTCTACTGCCTTGATATATCTGGTGGAGACTCACAATACTCCCCAGCCACCTATGCACAGATGTTGACAGTATGTGCCATGCTATACAACATGATCCTGCAGAAACAGCTGCAGCAGGAACATCACAGGGAAGGAGCACACAATCCCCCACCAGTACCAAGGTCCCAACAGCCACAAGGGGACTCAGAGGAGGAACCCCCTGAGCCTGTCCCTGTAGGCAGACTTAGGTGTTCCCAGTATGCCCTGGTCTTGGCAAAGAGGCAATGCACTGACATCCTAGAGACCTAGGAATTGGCACATCACTCCGACTCACATACATAACTAAAAAGGATGTCAGCTACAACACACAACCTGTACCTTAACATGTATTGGCTGTGTACTACATGCATCTGACCAAGTCAGCCCTCAAACACCATTATATCAACTGCAGCAGGCAGAAGGGAAGTCATTCTTTGTTGCAACAAATGTATGGGGTACTACACCATGGTAGCATAGGTATGGACCTGCCACATGCATGCAAGGGAATAGAGTGGGGCATCGGAATAGCTGCAGACAGCTGACAGTTATATGGGACGACAGGAATGCTCTGCCCAATACTTGCCGCCACATAATATGCTGTAGGCTACAAGCCAGCAAAGCTCACTGCACTATGCAAGGGAATTACAAACAGTAAGGTCATAGGACAGATGCTTGACTGTCAATGCTAAAGTCCCCTACCCCCAAACACACCAGTGTTCCCATACAACTGCATTAACATTATGCTTACAAGGTAAAAGCAGCAGACCACACAATCTCAGGGCTGTCCCAATCAACCTGGTGGCAGCTTCCATTTCCACAATATGCAGGGGTTGATGTGTTATGTATGTCTGTGGCTGAAAGTGTCAAGAAATAAACTGCACTGTCTGGTGGCTGTCCTGGCTTAGTGGGATAAGTACATGACCATGGTTGATGGTGCTCATGGTTTCAGACTGGCTGTGCCTGCTACTTTGCATGTGAGCTACCCTATGGTAAGAGTTCTACAGACTGTTCATATGTCACTATTTGTTACTCCAAGAAAGCTGGTCAAAGCTAGAGATAATAGAGGGGACATGGGGCCACAGATAGCTCTGAATTACCTACATGGTGGCTAGCAGAACAGCAGGTTGTATTAAGTCAAAGTAGCAGATGGATGTCAAGACCATCATGTAACTGTGTCAGTACTTACAAGTCAGTGGGCACCATCATAACCCTCAAATGTACAGAGTATCGCAGAATGTCCACATTTTTGCCTCATATTTATGGTCTATTTTTCATAACATTGCATGTTTCTGGCAAACTAGTGGCAAATCAATAAATGTTGAAGTGGGAAAATAATGACAGACAGTTGAGATGCACACTTTATACCCATCACAACATTCATGCTAATACAAAACCTGTTATTCTACCAACTGTCTTAGTTTGTAAGTTCAATATTAAAAATGTGTCACTATGTTTGTGCCTGTGTCTGTGTCCCACTTTTATATATGGCTTTGTCCAGATTTCTGGCTTTAAGAGGTAGGAAGGTATGGGTGTCATGTAGCCTTATAATAAACAGTACAACACAAAGCATCTGAGGACCAGAGCAGACATGCGGGGTGCAAGGCTGGACATTCTGCAAAACAAGTACAGTCAGAGGTGTTAAGTCTGTAAC